>NC_091343.1:19326190-19463690 GCF_038502225.1 Cherax quadricarinatus | reverse complement strand
CGCAGAGTGCTGCTGCTGCTCTCTTTTATATATAGAGGTTACATATTCCATCACACAGCACGAGTTTCATACATGTAGTAATGAATTCTGTCAGCCTGAGCCGGGAGGCTTCAGTAAGGCAATGAATATGTTGTCAAGCATGCCATTATGAGTTTGTTGTCGTTGTTGGGTGTTGCTGTTGGTTGTTGTTGTATATTGATGCTGGTGGATCATTCGTCAGGACACGACAGTGTCTTCCTAAACGGGTCTTAAGCAGATAACCCGTTCAGCGGTTTAGTTTCGGCTGATACACCTCAGTTAGGTTCCACACCTCAGCTAGGTGGTTCCCACACCTCATTTAGATTCATACCTAAGGCTCCACGCCTCAGGCTCCACACCTCAGGCTCCACACCTCAGCTAGGTCCCACACCTCAGCTAGGTCCTACACCTCAGCTAGGTCCTACACCTCAGCTAGGTCCTACACCTCAGCTAGGTCCTACACCTCAGCTAGGTTCTACACCTCAGGTCCTACACCTCAGCTAGGTGGTTCCCACACCTCATTTAGATTCATACCTAAGGCTCCACGCCTCAGGCTCCACACCTCAGGCTCCACACCTCAGCTAGGTCCCACACCTCAGCTAGGTCCTACACCTCAGCTAGGTCCCACACCTCAGCTAGGTCCCACACCTCAGCTAGGTCCCACACCTCAGCTAGGTCCTACACCTCAGCTAGGTCCCACACCTCAGCTAGGTCCTACACCTCAGCTAGGTCCTACACCTCAGCTAGGTCCTACACTTCAGCTAGGTTCTACACCTCAGGTCCTACACCTCAGCTAGGCCATACACCTCAGCTAGGTCCTACACCTCAGCTGGATCCCACGCCTCACCTGGGTCCTACACCTCAGCTAGGTCCCACACCTCACCTAGGTCCTACACCTCAGCTAGGTCCCACACCTCACCTAGGTTCTACACCTCAGCTAGGCTCCACACCTCAGCTAGACTCCACACCTCAGCTAGACTCCACACCTCAGCTAGGCTCCACACCTCAGCTAGGCTCCACACCTCAGCTAGGCTCCACACCTCAGCTAGGCTCCACACCTCAGCTAGACTCCACACCTCAGCTAGGCTCCACACCTCAGCTAGACTCCACACCTCAGCTAGACTCCACACCTCAGCTAGGCTCCACACCTCAGCTAGGCTCCACACCTCAGCTAGGCTCCACACCTCAGCTAGGCTCCACACACTTTCTACAACACAAACGATCACTGCTCTGTGACCTATTTGTATTTTGCATACGTGGTATAGTTCCTACCGTCACATCTTACTCTTTGATCCTAGTTCTTTTCTTACGAAGTGGCTTGCAAAGCCAGCTGAAGGACTCTGTCACAAGCCCTAAATCTCTTAACTTCAAAAAAACACAGGCGAACCAGGGAGAGTGCAGCTGAGTATTGAAGAGTTGCTATCGATTCTCTTACCCGCTTCGGTTTGCTTATGCAGGCTGGTGCAATACTGGAACAACATCTGAAAACTGAATTCCCTTGATGCGTTGCTCGTTGCAGATGAAAGCTGCTGCAAGAGGCTGTTGGAGCGAGGGCCATTTTACACGTCCTCAGAGATTAATAACTGTGAAAGGCTTGATTGCGGTTAGAATTGTTACCGAATTTCGTATAAAGTTGCAGAACACGGAGGTACACTTTCGCTTTGAGATGTTTCAAGCGTTTGATTGGAATATGTTAGATTTTTTTTTCTTCTTTCAGCTGCTGAAGATTGTTGAATTGGAATGCTGGTCGCCTTTGCAGCTGTTAAAAGCTGTTGGTTGATTGGTTATAAGATTTCAAAGCTTTTTTGTTGATTGGTTGTAAGGTTCAAAGCTGTTGGTTGATTTGCTGTAAGGTTTGAAGTCTGTCGCCTGTATGAGGGTCAGAGTCATTAAGGCTGCATGTCACCATACACCAATCAAGAATACCTTAATCTCTAACAGAAGTATTAAATTACACGCTCACTGTATACATACTGAGAGTGTACACACTTCTGCTCTCAGCATATACACATGAAAAGAGCTGTGCACCGCGGGATATGCCCTGGGTAAATCCGTTGAATTTTTGTTCATTAATTTTTTGGGGAGAATTCACGCCGGTGAGAGGATCTTGATCCTAGGAATTGAACCTGATCTCTCTCTCGTAGGATCGAACCGGATTGTCTCCCGTTCCCAAATGGTTCCCCAAGACCACGTTGCTGTAATTGCATTGGAAGCGGCAATTACCTTATGGTCACTGGAACTATTGTTATCAAGGTATAAATACTGAGGAGCATATATGCTTTAGTGTATATATGTATATACACTGATTAAAGTATTCTTGAATGGTGGTGACATGCAGCGTTAACAGCCCTGGTGTAGTAGAGAGGCTTTAAACCCATACAACACTCCCCTTCCCGGTGAATAGTTAATTAGCCCTATACGTGTGAAGCCCCCATGGAATGGGAGGCAGTTAGGTTTGATCCGAGGGAAGGTAGTGACTCCAGTTCATTGGATCAAGAACCTCCCCCCATCGGTAATAAAGAACCCCTACTCCAAAGTTACGTTCGATAAATCTGTTGGATGAAAATGCCATCAAAAGTCTTATTGACAATAAAGATTCCTCACTTTGTTGTCTATTGCCTAAAATTAAAGGTGTTATTATTATTATTATTATTATTATTATTATTATTATTTTTGCCGGAGTTGCTAAACGCGTAGGAGTTATACTACACCTGGGCACAGAGCAAGTAGAATCACTGCCCCAGTTTTGAACACTGCTGAACGAGGGTGTTCATCTGTTCGACCTGACAGAATAAGAGTCACGAGAACATAGAGAAAGAGCACTGCAGCAGGCCTACTGGCCCATGTTGAAGATTAAGACATATGTGCAACATTTGGGTATCTTTATTGTTGAAACGTTTCGCCTCCACACTAGGCGAAGAATCCTACTGTGTAGGCGAAACGTTTCAGCAATAAAGATGCCCAACTGTTGCACATGTGTCTTAATTATCAACTTGTCAGTATTTTATACCATTTTCAACACTACTGGCCCATGCTAGGCAGGTCCAAGTCACACCCGCTCAAGTCGAAAATCTTTAGATTATCCTTAGGTTATTCCATTAAAATGTAAATAAGATATGTTATATCATTATTATAACAAACTCATAAGAGTTTGTAATGAATTAAAAAAACTAAATTAAACAGCCTAATAACAATTTTGTAATTAAGTTGTCATATACATTATATATATATATATATATATATATATATATATATATATATATATATATATATATATATATATATATATAATATATATATATATATACACAATAATGGCGTAAATATGAATGTGGGTGCAGACGTCAGCCACTTCCCGGTAAACGTAATCTCGTGCAGTATGATCAAAGAGGTCGGTGGCAGTGTATAGAACACGCTCTGGTATTGGAAGAGTGGCCGGGATATTCCGAGCTCGCGGAAGTGGCCGGGTTGCTCTTGGAAGGGAAAGTGGTGGCGAGACTCTTGGATTGTGAGAGTGGCCGACGAGATCCTGAAAAGAGAGTAAGTGGAATGCTTTTTATAAGAGCGTGGGGGGGGGAGAAGGAGACTCTTTGGATTAGCTCTCTTCCAGTCGACTCTTGGATTGGAAGAGATGCTGAGGGTCTGGCAGATTGGGTTAGGGATTATAAGGGCATTGGATTGTGATAGAAGCTGGAAAGCTCTTGAAATCAAAGCTCTTGGAAGGTTCTTAATAGCAGCTGAAAGGCTCTTGAAAACTGGAAGGCTCTTGAAAGGAGCTGGAAAGCTCTTGGAATAAGAGCAGCTGGAAGGTTTTTGTACTGAGTTGGTCGTTTGGAAGGCTCTTAGCTGGAGAGCATATCTGGAAGACTCTTAGCTGGGAAGTGTATCTGGAAAGCTCTTAGCTGGAGAGTATATCTGGAAGGTTCTTAGAGACAAAAGCCATAATATTGTAAAATACTAATATATACCAACAAAAAGACGTTTCGCCCGCTCCATATACTTCGTCAGTTGGCGAAGTGGTAGTCCCTGGTGAGCGAAACGTCTTCATTAAATATAACCGTACAATCATTAGATGGAGAGTACGACTGGAAAACTCTGACCGCTAGCTATTGCCTAACTTTTTCTTGAAGCGGAACTTCATTTACCATCCACGAGAAGGGCTACTTTACCCTTCATCACAAGTCGGTGTAGATGGGCAAGAAAGGAGACCAGTCTACTCCTTTCTCTTTTGTTTTTAAATTTTAATACCTGTCTAATACAAGAATCACTACACCTAAACGTTGATATGACATGTATATTAATCTCTGTAATAAAAGGATATAAATGGCTTTTTGGTTCATACACGTCGAGAATATATACTTGATGTATCATACATACTTCTTGATGCAAAATACATAATTCTTAATGCAGAATACATGATGTAAAATGCATACTTCTCCATATAAATACAAACTTCTTGACGTTAAATGCATACTACACTTCTTGATGTAAAATACACACTTCTTGATATAAAATTACACTTCTTGATATAAAATTACACTTCTTGATATAAAATACACACTTCTTGATATAAAATACACACTTCTTGATATAAAATACACACTTCTTGATATAAAATTACACTTCTTGATATAAAATACACACTTCTTGATATAAAATACACACTTCTTGATATAAAATACACACTTCTTGATATAAAATACACACTTCTTGATATAAAATACACACTTCTTGATATAAAATACACACTTCTTGATATAAAATACACACTTCTTGATATAAAATACACACTTCTTGATATAAAATACACACTTCTTGATATAAAATACACACTTCTTGTTGTAAAATACACACTTCTTGATATAAAATACACACTTCTTGATATAAAATACACACTTCTTGTTGTAAAATACACACTTCTTGATATAAAATACACACTTCTTGATGTAAAATACACACTTCTTGATGTAAAATACACACTTCTTGATATAAAATACACACTTCTTGATGTGTATAGCATACGCTACCCAGCTATGTAGCACTCTCAGGCTGCTCTAGTTTGGCTCTCGTAACGATTCTTGTGATTTAAGGTGGAGATACCACATTCTAGCAGCAAGCAATAATAATAGTAATAATAATAATAATAATAATAATAATAATAATAATATTGACGTGCTGTTGGAGTGTGAGCAAAGTAACATTTATGAAGGGGTTCAGGGAAACCGGCAGGCCGGACTTGAGTCCTGGAGATGGGAAGTACAGTGCCTGCACTCTGAAGGAGGGGTGTTAATGTTGCAGTTTAAAAACTGTAGTGTAAAGCATCCTTCTGGCAAGACAGTGATGGAGTGAATGATGGTGAAAGTTTTTCTTTTTCGGGCCACCCTGCCTTGGTGGGAATCGGCCAGTGTGATAATAATAATAAAATAAATAATAATAATAATATGATAATAATAATAATGAAAATAATCGATTTATGAACTTTATTTGTTCCTTTGTTTTTAAATATAATTTTTTTACTAAAACTTTACGGTGAAGTTTCAAGAACAAGTCAGTTTTTTGTCGTAAGGACAAACACAGCCGAGGACAAACACAGCCGAGGACAAACACAGCCGAGGACAAACACAACTCAGAACAAACCCAACTTAAAAAAAAAAAAAAAACATATGAAGGCTCCTCGTTTTTTTTAATGTCCTTCTTTTATTTTTTTTTATTTCTTCCGGGTGACATTGTGTTAAATTTTGAAATAAATATATTTTAAACTTTTTTGCTATGATTAAGATAGATTTTTTATATTTTTAATTTATATATTTTCTATTTATTTACTCTTTGGTATTCCTTATTTTTTTCAATGTTGGGTCTTATTTAAAAAAATAATTGTTATATAATCAGTAATTTTCACGATGTTGGCAAAGATAAAATTTAAATTGCAAAATATTTATTTTGAATTAAGCGACGAATAATATATTTTATTAAAAAAAAAACAAGAAATAAAACCATGTAGATGGAAAAAAAAATCACGTTTGTGTTGCGTCTTTTGTCTCGAAGTTGCATTCCAATTTTTTTTTTAGTTTTGTTGGTACGTTTTACACTTGAAATAGTTCTTCCTGTGTTTTAAAGGTTTGAATGAGATCGACTTTGTGTGATTTGTGATTCTGAAGATGAGGAGGAGGAGGAGGAAGAGGAAGAAGTAGAAGAGGAGGAGGAGGAAGAAGTAGAGGAGGAGGAGGAGGAGGAAGAAGTAGAGGAGGAGGAGGAGGAGGAAGAAGTAGAGGAGGAGGAGGAGGAGGAGGAGGAGGAGGAAGAAGTAGAGGAGGAGGAGGAGGAAGAAGTAGAGGAGGAGAAGAAAGAGTGGAGGAGGAAGAGGAAACTCAATCCATGAAACCCAAAGCTTAATGCATTTTCTCTCTAAAGGCTTCTATGAGGATGGCAAAAATGCTCCTCTTATCCTGCCTGCCTCTTTCCTCCTGCCTGCCTCTTTCCTCCTGCCTGCCTCTTTCCTCCTTCCTGCCTCTTTCTTCCTGCCTGCCTCTTTCCTCCTTCCTGCCTCTTTCCTCCTGCCTGCCTCTTTCCTCCTGCCTGCCTCTTTCCTCCTTCCTGCCTCTTTCCTCCTTCCTGCCTCTTTCCTCCTGCCTGCCTCTTTCCTCCTGCCTGCCTCTTTCGTCCTGCCTGCCTCTTTCCTCCTGCCTGCCTCTTTCCTCCTGCCTGCCTCTTTCCTCCTGCCTGCCTCTTTCCTCCTGCCTGCCTCTTCCCTCCTGCCTGCCTCTTTCCTCCTGCCTGCCTCTTTCCTCCTGCCTGCCTCTTTCCTCCTGCCTGCCTCTTCCCTCCTGCCTGCCTCTTCCCTCCTGCCTGCCTCTTTCCTCCTGCCTGCCTCTTCCCTCCTGCCTGCCTCTTCCCTCCTGCCTGCCTCTTCCCTCCTGCCTGCCTCTTTCCTCCTGCCTGCCTCTTTCCTCCTGCCTGCCTCTTTCCTCCTGCCTGCCTCTTTCCTCCTGCCTGCCTCTTTCCTCCTGCCTGCCTCTTTCCTCCTTCCTGCCTCTTTCCTCCTTCCTGCCTCTTTCCTCCTGCCTGCCTCTTTCCTCCTGCCTGCCTCTTTCCTCCTGCCTGCCTCTTTCCTCCTGCCTGCCTCTTTCCTCCTGCCTGCCTCTTTCCTCCTGCCTGCCTCTTTCCTCCTGCCTGCCTCTTTCCTCCTGCCTGCCTCTTTCCTCCTGCCTGCCTCTTTCCTCCTTCCTGCCTCTTTCCTCCTGCCTGCCTCTTTCCTCCTGCCTGCCTCTTTCCTCCTGCCTGCCTCTTTCCTCCTGCCTGCCTCTTTCCTCCTGCCTGCCTCTTTCCTCCTGCCTGCCTCCTCTTCCCTCCTCCTGCCTCCTCTTCCCTCTCCCTGCGTCTTCCTCTCCTCTTCTGTCCTTTTCTTGCTTTTCTCTTCCTGCTATTTCATTCTCCTACCTCATCCTTTCTCTTCTTCTACATATCCTCCTCCTCTATTCCTCCAGACATACCCTTCCCCTCTCCCTCTTTCTTCCCCTTTCTCTTCTCCACTTGTCTCCACTCTACCCATCTGTTTCTTCCTCTCCTCTCCCCTCTTCTCTGCCTCCCTCATTCCTTCTCTGCCTGCCTTCTTTCATGCCTCTTCTCTCCCTTCCTCTCTCTTTCCTTCTTCTATGCCTTTTCTCTCCTGTCCTCTCTCTTCCCTTCTTTCATGCCTCTTCTTTCCTTGCCTCTCTATCTTTTGTCTTGCTTCCTACCTCCTCCTTCCATCTCTTTTGCTTCCCCACTTTATCTGTCATTCCCCTGTGTTTATATTGTAACGGAACCTGCATAATGCAGTTTAGTACCACCCATTTAATTCATGAGGAGGCGCTAAACCCTTAGGGGTTATACCTGGGGGATGGGAGATAATCCGGTTTGATCCAAAGTAGGAATTGAAATAAGGACTCTGGACAGTGGACTGAAGTACGGATTATTTATTATTATTATTATTATTATTATTATTATTATCGCTATATTTATTAGCATCGCTGTTTTATTCATTATTGTTGTCGTTATATTTATTATTATTATTATTATTATTATATGGTTATCTACTATCATTATTATTATATTAGTATTGGGTGTATTGAGTGTTGGGTGGCACAAGAAGTGTGGCAGCACAGTGCCTGGTGCCAACACTATCTGCAGAGACTATAGACTCTCTGGTAATATTAGCCTGGGTTGCACTGAAGGCTTCAAGTGGAGGCTGGAACACCTTCATTGTCCTGTCACTCTCCTCTTAAGTGGTATTGGCCTGGCTGGCTCTCTTGCGATTTATGCAAATTGCAACGAATTCTCTGTTTTTTGGTCAAGTGGGTTTTGTGTACTTTTCGTTTGTGCGCTGATGTGGTGTTGAAGCTGTGTTTGTGTTTTGTTATGAGGGAAATTTAAGTTTGGAGAACTTACTGGCAGTGAGATATATTGGGAAGGTGTATTTTGGAGTAATTATGTGAGTAATTGTGTTTAACATTAGTGTTGGAGGGGGGGAGTGGGAGTGTGTACCTACCAGTTTGTGGTTGCAGGGGTCGATTCATAGCTCCTGGCCCCGCCTCTTCACTAGTCACTACTAGGTACGTGTGTATTCACCTATTTGTGGTTGCAGGGATCGATTCACAGCTCCTGGCCCCGTTTGTGTGCGTTATGTACTCTTCTTGAATTCACTGCATTTGTCTTCAAGGGAGACGCCTGGATACTGGCAAAGGGCTCTTGATTCGGGAAATCGGAACAACACTTCCCTTAAATCAAACCCCTTGCGGGTTTACTGCTTCCCCATGAATATCACTGTCGAGAGAGAGTATTTACTTGCCATAGACGTTCTTTTGAACACAAATATCATTTTACTTTGAGGAAGCACTAGACCCGTAGGGGTTATACAGAGCCTTAAGAATGGGAAGATTGATGGATGGAAGTGGAGAGTAGCATCAATTCCTTGAGTTGACAGGTGTTCTCAAGCATCAGGGCAGCAGCCATCTTGAAGGGCAGATGTGGTATTGAGATCAAAATTGTTACTTGACTCAACTTGGGAAAATGACTCGTCCCTCTTGGCCATGTAAGTAAATTTGGAGTAAGTAAAGAAAATATTGTGTGGATGTCTCTCTCTTCCTCTCTCTCTCTTCCCCTCTTCCTCTCCTCTCACACACAGTACATAAGTTAAAGATAGCTGTGAGGGAGGAGTGTCCCAGAACTCTGGTGGATGGAAGAATGGAGGAGAGATGGATCTGGCACGCTCGCTTCCACCTCAGTTGACTGGAATATTAGAACGAAATTAGATATTTCCCACTCCAGTCAGTCGGTTTTAAGAGACAGTGAAACCAAAGATGGTTTTAAGATTTTTCACATAAGCTGAAAGCTGTTTATTTTCTTAAATGTAACTTAAAGTGACTTTCTCACTTTATCTCTCTCTCTCTCTCTCTCTCTCTCTCTCTCTCTCTCTCTCTCTCTCTCTCTCACACACACACACACACACACACACACACACACACACACACACACAGAGTGGAGGCAGAATCCATACATAACTTTAAGAAGAGGTATGATAAAGCTCATGGAGCAGGAAGAGTGACCGAGTAGCGGCCAGTGAAGATTCGAGGCCAGGAGCTGTGACTCGATCCCTGCAACCACAACTAGGTGAGTACAACTAGGCGAGTACACACACACACACACACACACACACACACACACACTGTTTCTGGTATTTGTGAACGACATGACGGAAGGAATAGACTCTGAGGTGTCCCTGTTTGCAGATGATGTGAAGTTGATGAGAAGAATTCATTCGATCGAAGACCAGGCAGAACTACAAAGGGATCTGGACAGGCTGCAGACCTGGTCCAGCAATTGGCTCCTGGAGTTCAACCCCACCAAGTGCAAAGTCATGAAGATTGGGGAAGGGCAAAGAAGACCGCAGACGGAGTACAGTCTAGGGGGCCAGAGACTACAAACCTCACTCAAGGAAAAGATCTTGGGATGAGTATAACACCAGGCACATCTCCTGAAGCGCACATCAACCAAATAACTGCTGCAGCATATGGGCGCCTTGCAAACCTCAGAACAGCATTCCGACATCTCAATAAGGAATCGTTCAGGACCCTGTACACCGTGTACGTTAGGCCCATATTGGAGTATGCGGCACCAGTTTGGAACCCACACCTAGCCAAGCACGTAAAGAAACTAGAGAAAGTACAAAGGTTTGCAACAAGACTAGTCCCAGAGCTAAGAGGTGAGTCCTACGAATAGAGGTTAAGGGAAATCAACCTGACGACACTGGAGGACAGGAGACATAGGGGGGACATGATAACGACATACAAAATACTGAGAGGAATTGACAAGGTGGACAAAGACAGGATGTTCCAGAGATTGGACACAGTAACAAGGGGACACAGTTGGAAGTTAAAGACACAGATGAATCACAGGGATGTTAGGAAGTATTTCTTCAGCCACAGAGTAGTCAGGAAGTGGAATAGTTTGGGAAGCGATGTAGTGGAGGCAGGATCCATACATAGCTTTAAGCAGAGGTATGATAAAGCTCAAGGTTTAGGGAGAGTGACCTAGTAGCGACCAGTGAAGAGGCGGGGCCAGGAGCTTGGACTCGAGCCCCGAAACCTCAACTAGGTGAGAACTAGGTGAGTACACACACATACACACTTCGTTTTTTTAATTTCCCGGTCACAGCAAGTATAATCATCAGTGTCCTTCGAAGTGTTCACATTCTCGACCACTTACGGGGATTAATTTTTCTTCTTCCCAAATTTGAATTCCTTCCCCCCCCCCCACACAAAAAAAAATTGTGACCTTTTTTACTCTCATATTTGTGAACTTTTCCTGATTTTTTTTTTAAATGTAACTTTTTTTTTCACTGCCTTCAATTTTTTTTTTAAATCTCCGGCAGCTGTAGTTAGTATTTGTTTTTTACTCTGGATTTTGTGTAGTCAGGAGATGAGAAGTTTGCTGTGATATCTGTGGTTGTCTGTTTAGTTTTACGAAGGAGAGTTGGCTTAACCCTTGCCAGGGGTCCTAGCTCGAAGACCTGGTCCTAGCCCGAAGACCTGGTCCTAGCCCGAAGACCTGGTCCTAGCTCGAAGACCTGGTCCTAGCTCGAAGACCTGGTCCTAGCTCGAAGACCTGGTCCTAGCTCGAAGGCCTGGTTCTAGCCCGAAGACCTGGTCCTAGCTCGAAGACCTGGTCCTAGCTCGAAAACCTGGTCCTAGCTCGAAGACCTGGTCCTAGCTCGAAGACCTGGTCCTAGCTCGAAGACCTGGTCCTAGCTCGAAGACCTGGTCCTAGCTCGAAGACCTGGTCCTAGCTCGAAGACCTGGTCCTAGCTCGAAGACCTGGTCCTAGCTCGAAGACCTGGTCCTAGCTCGAAGACCTGGTCCTAGCTCGATGACCTGATCCTAGCTCGAAGACCTTGTCCTAGCTCGAAGACCTGGTTCTAGCCCGAAGACCTGGTTCTAGCTCGAAGACCTGGTCCTAGCCCGAAGACCTGGTCCTAGCCCGAAGACCTGGTCCTAGCCCGAAGACCTGGTCCTAGCCCGAAGACCTGGTCCTAGCCCGAAGACCTGGTCCTAGCTCGAAGACCTGGTCCTAGCTCGAAGACCTGGTTCTAGCCCGAAGACCTGGTTCTAGCCCGAAGACCTGGTTCTAGCCCGAAGACCTGGTTCTAGCTCGAAGACCTGGTTCTAGCTCGAAGACCTGGTTCTAGCTCGAAGACCTGGTCCTAGCCCGAAGACCTGATCCTAGCTCGAAGGCCTGGTCCTAGCTCGAAGGCCTGGTCCCAGCTCGAAGATCTGGTCCCAGCTCGAAGATCTGGCACTAGCTCGAAGATCTGGTCCTAGCCCGAAGACCTGGTCCTAGCGCGAAGACCTGGTTCTACCCCGGAGACCTGGTCCTAGCCCGTAGACCTGACGTATTAACGGTCCACTGATCTTTCCAGACTCCAAACTTGCGTTCCAGTGGTCCAGGGCTGAAACTTGAGTTCCAGTGGTCCTTCTAGATTCCAGTCTTACGTTCCAGTGGTCCTGCCAAATTACAGTCTTGCGTTCCAGTGGTCCTTCCTATTCCAGCAGGTTTTGTAAGTATACAAATAACCTGCACATAGAGAGAGGAGCTTTAGACGATGTTTAGGTCCGACTTGGACCATTATCAAGTCACAATAACACACGAAGGTGAGGGAGCCAGTATATATAGGTGAGGGGAGACAGGGACGGGACAAAGAGAGGAAGAAAGAAGAAAATAGAGAAGTAGTGGTAGAGGCAATGCTGGTCGTGGAAGTAGTAATAAATAGGGGGAGTAGTAGTAGTAGTAATAGTAGTGGTACTGGCTCGGATGTGTTACACGAGGTAACGAAGTGTGTCAGCCTGAAACGAGAGACTACAGTAGTGTCAGCCTGAGCTGGGAGACTACAGTAGTGTCAGACTGAGCTGGGAGACTACAGTAGTGTCAGACTGACCTGGGAGACTACAGTAGTGTCAGACTGACCTGGGAGACTACAGTAGTGTCAGACTGAGCTGGGAGACTACTGTAGTGTCAACCTGAGCTGGGAGACTACAGTAGTGTTAACCTGAGCTGGGAGACTACAGTAGTGTCAGACTGAGCTGGGAGACTACAGTAGTGTCAGACTGAGCTGGGAGACTACAGTATCAGACTGAGCTGAGAGACTACAGTAGTGTCAGACTGAGCTGGGAGACTACAGTAGTGTCAACCTGAGCTGAGAGACTACAGTAGTGTCAGACTGAGCTGGGAGACTACAGTAGTGTCAGACTGAGCTGGGAGACTACAGTAGTGTCAACCTGAGCTGGGAGACTACAGTAGTGTCAACCTGAGCTGGGAGACTACAGTAGTGTCAACCTGAGCTGGGAGACTACAGTAGTGTCAACCTGAGCTGGGAGACTACAGTAGTGTCAACCTGAGCTGGGAGACTACAGTAGTGTCAACCTGAGCTGGGAGACTACATTAGTGTCAACCTGAGCTGGGAGACTACAGTAGTGTCAACTTGAGCTGGGAGACTACAGTAGTGTCACCCTGAGCTGGGAGACTACATTAGTGTCAACCTGAGCTGGGAGACTACATTAGTGTCAACCTGAGCTGGGAGACTACAGTAGTGTCAACCTGAGCTGGGAGACTACAGTAGTGTCAACCTGAGCTGGGAGACTACAGTAGTGTCAACCTGAGCTGGGAGACTACATTAGTGTCAACCTGAGCTGGGAGACTACAGTAGTGTCAACCTGAGCTGGGAGACTACAGTAGTGTCAACCTGAGCTGGGAGACTACAGTAGTGTCAACCTGAGCTGGGAGACTACAGTAGTGTCAACCTGAGCTGGGAGACTACAGTAGTGTCAACCTGAGCTGGGAGACTACAGTAGTGTCAACCTGAGCTGGGAGACTACATTAGTGTCAACCTGAGCTGGGAGACTACAGTAGTGTCAACCTGAGCTGGGAGACTACAGTAGTGTCAACCTGAGCTGGGAGACTACAGTAGTGTCAACCTGAGCTGGGAGACTACAGTAGTGTCAACCTGAGCTGGGAGACTACAGTAGTGTCAACCTGAGCTGGGAGACTACATTAGTGTCAACCTGAGCTGGGAGACTACAGTAGTGTCAACCTGAGCTAAGAGACTACAGTAGTGTCAACCTGAGCTGGGAGACTACAGTAGTGTCAACCTGAGCTGGGAGACTACATTAGTGTCAACCTGAGCTGGGAGACTACATTAGTGTCAACCTGAGCTGGGAGACTACATTAGTGTCAACCTGAGCTGGGAGACTACAGTAGTGTCAACCTGAGCTGGGAGACTACAGTAGTGTCAACCTGAGCTGGGAGACTACATTAGTGTCAACCTGAGCTGGGAGACTACAGTAGTGTCAACCTGAGCTGGGAGACTACAGTAGTGTCAACCTGAGCTGGGAGACTACATTAGTGTCAACCTGAGCTGGGAGACTACAGTAGTGTCAACTTGAGCTGGGAGACTACAGTAGTGTCACCCTGAGCTGGGAGACTACATTAGTGTCAACCTGAGCTGGGAGACTACATTAGTGTCAACCTGAGCTGGGAGACTACAGTAGTGTCAACCTGAGCTGGGAGACTACAGTAGTGTCAACCTGAGCTGGGAGACTACAGTAGTGTCAACCTGAGCTGGGAGACTACATTAGTGTCAACCTGAGCTGGGAGACTACAGTAGTGTCAACCTGAGCTGGGAGACTACAGTAGTGTCAACCTGAGCTGGGAGACTACAGTAGTGTCAACCTGAGCTGGGAGACTACAGTAGTGTCAACCTGAGCTGGGAGACTACAGTAGTGTCAACCTGAGCTGGGAGACTACAGTAGTGTCAACCTGAGCTGGGAGACTACATTAGTGTCAACCTGAGCTGGGAGACTACATTAGTGTCAACCTGAGCTGGGAGACTACAGTAGTGTCAACCTGAGCTGGGAGACTACAGTAGTGTCAACCTGAGCTGGGAGACTACAGTAGTGTCAACCTGAGCTGGGAGACTACAGTAGTGTCAACCTGAGCTGGGAGACTACAGGAGGGAGATGAGAATATCGCCAACTATTGAGATGAAATATCAACTAGGTCAGTTTTAAAAGGGATCTTGGCAGCGCAGTTGGAGTTACTGTCACTTGGTACGGTTATTCTCTTGGTGGGGAAGCGCTAAAGCCGTGTGGGTCATTGCTACGAGTAGTGAAGGATCAACACTCCGTCCACTAATAACGAGAAAGAGAGGGTGAGAGAGAGAAAGAATGAGAGAGAGGAAAGGAGAGTAGAGAGAGACAAATAAAGGAATGAATAAAAGAAGAGGTGAACGAGAATAAAGGGAGGAGCTGGGAAAAGGTGTGGATAAACAAACCATTAAATGAATAATGATAAACGTGGACGTTATGAAAAATAAATTGCTATCAATGAAGGATATTTGTTGGCCATTTGCATAAAAAATGTCGTTATTAATTATAAAAACAACGCAAAAATCCCGGGGCCTTTTTTTCTGGACCAGAAATTGAGAGGCACAAAGTATGTTTGTTCACTAAATTTTGAATTAAAAAAAAATCTTTCGTCGACTTTTCGATCTGTCAGAAATCATTATCAAATTACATGATAATGCTCCAGGACGGGTCGAAACGTCGCTTAAAGATTCATCTCCAAATTATAGTGTTTTTAGAGCATATATATATATATATATATATATATATATATATATATATATAAAACACCGGCCGATTCCCACCAAGGCAGGGTGGCCCGAAAAAGAAAAACTTTCATCGTCATTCGCCCCATCACTGTCTTGCCAGATGGGTGCTTTACACTACAGTTATAAAACTGCCACATTAACACCCCTCCTTCAGAGTGCAGACACTGTTCTTCCCATCTCCAGGACTCAAGTCCGGCCTACCGGTTTCCCTGAATCCCTTCACTCCAACAGCACGTCAAGTAAACTATTTGTCTCCATTCAATCCTATCAAATACTCTCACGCATGCTTGCTGGAAGTCCAAGCCCCTCGCACACAAAACCTTCTTTACCTCCTCCCTCCAACTCTTCCTAGGCCGAACCACTACCCCGCCTTCCCTCCACTACAGATTTATACACTTGAACTCATTCTGTTTTGTTCCATTCTCTCTACATGTCCGAACCACCTCAACAACCCCTCCTCAGCCCTCTGGATAATAGTTTTGGTAATCCCACACCGTCTCCTAATTTCCGAACTACGAATTCTCTGCATTATATTCACACCACACATTGCCTTCAGACATGACATCTCCACTGCCTCCAGCCTTCTCCTCGTTGCAACATTCATCACCCATGCTTCACACCCAGACAAGAGCGTTGGTACAACTATACTCTCATACATTCCCCTTTTCGCTTCCACGGACAAAGTTCTTTGTCTCCACTGACTCCTAAGTGCACCACTCACCCTTTTCCCCTCATCAGTTCTGTGAGATATATATATGTGTGTGTGTGTGTGTGTGTGTATATATATATGTATATATATAATGTGGAGCGCCATATTCGTAGGTGTCACACAGCGCCTGGGGAATAGAATGGTTGGGTGGCTCTAATTTCCTGGATCAAGAGCTCTTCGGCGTCATCAAGGCACCCTCCTTGAAAGGGATATGCGGTAGATGTAGTTTGTCAGACTGTCTTTTTCCCTTCCTTTAAGCCTCTTCCGTTACTCTCGTTTTCTGCTCTCCCTTCCTCCTCTTCCTCTCGTCCTTCCTCCCGTACATCTCCCTGGCCTCTTCTTTCCCCTCTACGGCTCCCTCATACTCCATTTTCTTCTCTCCATCCTCTGATCCCCTGTCCACTTTTCCCCCGTCACTCCCTATCGCTTCCTCTCTTTTTTCCTCACCACTAATCTTCCCCCTTCCTCCCTCTCCCTCCCCTCTTCCCCTCTCCCCTCGAGAGGACTGTACACAAAAGACATAATCCTGTTCCACAAATGTAATCAACGTTGAATGTTTCTGACCATAAACATGAATGGTCTTTCCAAAACCTTTATATATATATATATATATATATATATATATATATATATATATATATATATATATATATATATATATATATATATATATATATATATATTCACATATGTCATTGTTAATGCAAAAGTACTTATTCACTGATATCAAGACTAATTTAATCACAAAAATGTGTCTCAGTAACAAGTTATCGAAGAATGTACATTGTGTATATAGCCCTGTGTCTCGACCTCTGCAACCACAATTAGGTGAGTACACACACACACACACACACACACAGAAGATCAAATACAGCCTCCCTCACAACTTCCTATAGAAGACTCTCAACCAGGTCAACCCCAGTGCAACCAAACACTCTAAATCAAAACACCCATGCCACATCCAATGCCCCCACCCACTACATTACAAACTCCACCCCCACAGCAACAACCCATAGTTCCTTACCAGGTCTCCCATTTCCCCAACCCCAATATACCTCCCAGACCACAGTCTTAGAAAAGAAGTTGAAGGTGTGGTATACAAATGCAGATGGAATAACCAACAAGTATGAGGAGTGGCACGAAAGAATCAAAGAGACATCCCCAGACATAATAGCACTCACAGAAACAAAACTCACCAGAATAATAACAGATTCAATCTTTCCATCCGGATATCAAATCCTCAGGAAAGACAGAGGGAGGAGAGGGAGAGGAGGAGTTGCACTGTTCATTAAAAACCAGTGGGATTTTGAGAAAATGGAAGGAATGGATGGCACGGGCGAAAGGGACTACTTAGTAGGAACAATCCAGACTGAGGGACATAAGGTGATAATTGCAGTAATGTACAACCCACCACAGAACTGCAGGAGGCCAAGAGAAGAATACGATGAGAGCAACAGAGCAATGATCGACACACTAGCCGAGGTGGCCAGGAGAGCACACATGGGGGGAGCAAAGTTACTAGTTATGGGTGATTTCAATCACAAGGAGATTGACTGGGAAAACCTGGAGCCCCATGGGGGTCCCGAAACATGGAGAGCCAAGATGATGGATGTGGTACTGGAAAACCTCATGCATCAACATGTTAGAGACACTACCAGAGAGAGAGGAGAGGATGAACCAGCAAGGTTCGACCTTGTATTCACCATGAGTAGTTCGGACATCGAGGGTATCATGTATGAAAGGCCCCTGGGAGCTAGTGATCATGTGGTTCTGTGCTTCGACTACATAGTTGAGCTCCAAGTGGAAAGGGTAGCAGGAATAGGCTGGGAAAAACCAAACTACAAAAGGGGGAACTACTCAGGCATGAGGAACTTCCTTCAAGACATTCAGTGGGAGAGGGAACTGACAGGAAAACCAGTACAAGAAATGATGGACTCTGTAGCAACAAAATGCAAGGAGGCAGAGGAGAGGTTTGTTCCCAAGGGAAACAGAAATAATGGGAAGAACAGAACGAGTCCTTGGTTCACCCTAAGGTGTAGGGAGGCAAAAACTAGGTGTACTAGAGAATGGAAAAGGTACAGAAGACAGAGAACTCAGGAAAATAAAGAAATCAGCCGAAGAGCCAGAAACGAATATGCACAGATAAGAAGGGAGGCTCAGAGACAATATGAAAATGACATAGCATCAAAAGTAAAGACTGACCCGAAGCTGTTGTACAGCCACATCAGGAGGAAAACAACAGTCAAGGACCAGGTAATCAGACTGAGGAAGGGTGATGGGGAATTCACAAGAAACGACCGAGAGGTTTGTCAGGAGCTCAACACAAGATTTAAAGAGGTATTTACAGTGGAAACCAGTAGGACTCCAAGAAATCAGAACAGGGGGGCACACCAGCAAGTGCTGGATGAGGTACATATAACCAAGGAGGAGGTGAAGAAGCTGCTATGCGAACTTGACACCTCAAAGGCGGTGGGACCAGACAACATCTCTCCATGGGTCCTTAAAGAGGGAGCAGAAATATTGTGTGATCCATTAACAAAGATCTTCAACACATCATTTGAAACTGGGCAACTCCCTGAGGTATGGAAAATGGCAAATGTAGTCCCAATTTTTAAAAAGGGAGACAGACATGAGGCACTAAACTACAGACCTGTATCACTAACGTGTATAGTATGCAAGGTCATGGAGAAGATCATCAGGAGGAGAGTGGTGGGGCACCTGGAAAGAAACAAGTGTATAATTGACAACCAGCACGGTTTCAGGGAAGGAAAAATCCTGTGTCACAAACCTACTAGAGTTTTATGATAAGGTGACAGAAGTAAGACAAGAGAGAGAGGGGTGGATCGACTGCATATTTTTGGACTGCAAGAAGGCCTTCGACACAGTTCCTCACAAGAGGTTACTGCAAAAGCTAGAGGACCAGGCACACATAACAGGAAAGGCACTGCAATGGATCAGAGAATATCTGACAGGGAGGCAACAACGAGTCATGGTACGCGACGAGGTGTCAGAGTGGGCGCCTGTGACAAGCGGGGTTCCACAGGGGTCAGTCCTAGGACCTGTGCTGTTCTTGGTATATGTGAACGACATAACGGAAGGGATAGACTCAGAAGTGTCCTTGTTTGCAGATGATGTGAAGTTAATGAGAAGAATCAAATCGGACGAGGATCAGGCAGGACTACAAAGAGACCTGGACAGGCTACAAGCCTGGTCCAGCAACTGGCTCCTTGAATTTAACCCTGCCAAATGCAAATTCATAAAGATTGGGGAAGGGCAAAGAAGACCGCAGACACAATATAGTTTAGATGGCCAAAGACTGCAAACCTCACTCAAGGAAAAAGATCTGGGGGTGAGTATAACACCGAGCATATCTCCTGAGGCGCACATCAATCAGATAACTGCTGCAGCATACGGGCGCCTGGCAAACCTACGGATAGCGTTCCGATACCTCAGTAAGACTCTGTACACCATCTACGTCAGGCCCATACTGGAGTATGCAGCACAAGTTTGGAATCCACACCTAGTCAAGCACGTCAAGAAATTAGAGAAAGTGCAAAGGTTTGCAACAAGACTAGTCCCAGAGCTACGGGGATTGTCCTATGAAGAAAGGTTGAGGGAAATCGGCCTGACGACACTGGAGGACAGGAGGGTCAGGGGAGACATGATAATGACATAAAATACTGCGCGGAATAGACGAGGTGGACAAAGACGGGATGTTCCAGAGAAGGGACACAGACACAAGAGGTGACAATTGGAAGTTGAAGACTCAGATGAATCAAAGGGATGTTAGGAAGTATTTCTTCAGTCATAGAGTAGTCAGGCCATGGAATAGCCTTGAAAGTGATGTAGTGGAGGCAGGAACCATACATAGTTTTAAGGCGAGGTATGATAGAGCTCATGGGGCAGGGAGAGAGAGGACCTAGTAGCAGTCAGCGAAGAGGCGGGGCCAGGAGCTGTGACTCGACCCCTGCAACCACAAATAGGTGAGTACAAATAGGTGAGTACACACACACACACACACACACACACACACACACACACACACACACACACACACACACACACACACACACACACACACACGTGAAGTTCCATACAGAGAGAACGCGGAGCGTATCACTGGATACACGAAGCGAATTTCAGTAAAATCGAAATTAATAGGGCGAAAGATCAAAGCGTATCGCTATAAAAGCAAAAGTGAACATGTTTAAAGATTAAAACGTATCGACCAAAAGATCTAAACGTGTCTGGCGAAACTTCAAAGGGTATCGGTAGGGTGGGGAGGGGGGTGGAAAGATCAAAGAGCGCACTTATGCCTTCCTCTGTTAACTTTTGAAAATACGCAATTGAATTACGCTGAGTTGTACGCCTGGCACAACAAATTGTTATCAGTGTTGACAGCCTTATTAACAACTGGTATCCTGTAAAACTTACCTGCGTTCTCCCTCGTGTTGACAGCTGTCGTGTTGACAGCTGTCGTGTTGACAGGCCTCCAAGGTACCGTACAGGTTGATAGGCAGTGACACAATAGTATTATGATAGACAGGGTGCGATAGATAAGTTTATATATATTTATATATGTAGAGAGAGAGAGAGAGATATAGATTAAGGGCATATTAAGGGAAATCGAAGTGCAGGAAAAGGGAGCAGCACGCAGGAAACTGCAGAGATGTGCAGCGAGAGGCAGGGAAGTTGAGGAAGAAGTAGGGAGCCGGGGAGGTGCAGGGAGCCAGGGAGGTGCAGGGAGCCAGGGAAATGCATGGACGGGCAATGAGCACAAGACCCCTGGGGAAACTTGGAACTTATCAAGTCTCTGTTCAAGTTAGCCTCACACTTGGCCTGGGATGCAGGGAGTGACCCAGCAAGGGAGATAGAGAAGGGGATAATGGAAGATAAAAGGAAAAGGGAGGCGAAGAAACCGGGGCAATAAAGTGACTGGAAGGAAGAAATTAGACGGTAAAGGAAAGACGGGGAATGAGATGGGGAAGAAGAGAGTAAATGATGCTGAGTATGAAGAAGTGGAGGGTAACTAGATGGATAAGGGAGAAGAGTAGCAGGGCAAAGGAAAAGGAGAAGGCAATGGGGTGATAAGTTTGTAGTAAGACTTGGGAGAAACGGTGGCCCTGTTATCTCCCTGCTCCCTCTACTTTCCTGCTTCCTCTCCCTTCTGCTCCCCTCTCCCCTTCCGCCTTCCTTTCCCAACCCAGCTTCCTCCCTTCCTCATATTCCACATAATTTACCCTTCTTGCTCTTTCCCCACGTGAATTATTCCCGGCTGTCCACTCTTTTCTCACACTTTATCATTCTCTGTTCTCTACCTTCCTCCAGAGAATTTTACCTCACTCTGCCTCTTCCCCGTTCGTTTCATTTATCCCTTAGTATCTTATCTGTGTTGTTGTTCGCTCCGTTGTCTGGCTACAGCACCCATTTCACCCTAGTAACGAAGGAAGGACGTAGTTCAATAACAAGACTTTTGCTGTTAAAACAACCTGTTCTCTGTAATCTGTACATCCGCAAGTCTGAGGTAAGAAAGAATCCAAATCTAAGGTAAGAAAGAATCCAAATCTAAGGTAAGAGAGAATGCAAGTCTAAGGTAACAGAATCGAAGTCTAAGGCGAGAAAGAATGGAAATCTGAGGTAAGAACCCAAATTTAAAGAATAAAGAATCCATTATTTTTGTGTAGTTTCTTATTGTGACAGCTCTGTGTAGAGCTTCGTAAAGTTCTTAAGAATAACTACACCACGTAAATCACTTTATTTACGTAAGTTGTAAAAGTTGTACAGTTTGATCATCTTCTCTATGACAGACTTTGAAATATTATTGGAATACTCAAGCTATTCTAAAACTTTTTTTAGACTATAGGTCGAATTTTGATTTTGAAATATCATTATTGGAATGTGCAAGCTTTTCTGAAAGCTTTTTTTAGACCGTGACTCGAATTTTGATTTTGAAACATTATTGGATTTTTACATGCATATCTAAAACTTCTTTTTTTTTAGACATATAACTAAAATTTTGATTTTTGAAATATTTCAATATACAAACATTTTTAAAAGCTTTTTTTTTTTAGACCAAAATAAAACTCGTTCTGTACCTGTATACTTCTTTCAGTTCTGTTCTCTGCCAGTGAGAGAATTTGCATTACTTGTTGTCTCCATTTCCTACCATCAGACTTGACATTCTCTTCCCCTCCTTCCGTTTCTCCTGTCCTTCATGTTATCTTTCCTTCTTTCTTGCTTTCCAGTCTTCCGTATTGTCTTCAGCAAGGTCTTTCTTGGCTTATTCGCTCAGTTTTTGGCTTCCTCTAAAATCTTGCTGTTAGATGTATCTATCCTTGTGTCCAGTAGATGTATCTATCCTTGTGTCCAGTAGATGTATCTATCCTTGTGTCCAGTAGATGTATCTATCCTTGTGTCCAGTAGATGTATCTATCCTTATGTCCAGTAGATGTGTCTATCCTTATGTCCAGTAGATGTATCTATCCTTGTGTCCAGTAGATGTATCTATCCTTATGTCCAGTAGATGTATCTATCCTTATGTCCAGTAGATGTATCTATCCTTGTGTCCAGTAGATGTATCTATCCTTATGTCCAGTAGATGTATCTATCCTTGTGTCCAGTAGATGTATCTATCCTTGTGTCCAGTAGATGTATCTATCCTTATGTCCAGTAGATGTATCTATCCTTGTGTCCAGTAGATGTATCTATCCTTATGTCCAATAGATGTATCTATCCTTATGTCCAGTAGATATATCTATCCTTGTGTCCAGTAGATGTATCTATCCTTATGTCCAGTAGATGTATCTATCCTTATGTCCAGTAGATGTATCTATCCTTATGTCCAATAGATGTATCTATCCTTGTGTCCAGTAGATGTATCTATCCTTATGTCCAGTAGATGTATCTATCCTTGTGTCCAGTAGATGTATCTATCCTTATGTCCAGTAGATGTATCTATCCTTATGTCCAGTAGATGTATCTATCCTTATGTCCAATAGATGTATCTATCCTTGTGTCCAGTAGATGTATCTATCCTTATGTCCAGTAGATGTATCTATCCTTGTGTCCAGTAGATGTATCTATCCTTGTGTCCAGTAGATGTATCTATCCTTGTGTCCAGTAGATGTATCTATCCTTGTGTCCAGTAGATGTATCTGTCCTTGTGTCCAGTAGATGTATCTATCCTTGTGTCCAGTAGATGTATCTATCCTCGTGTACAGTAGATTTATCATGGTAGCATGCAGATCTGTCGTGATATCCTGCACATTTGTCTATCCTAGCATCCTCCTGTACTCTATCCTGGCATCCTTCTGTACTCTATCCTAGCATCCTGCTGTACTTTCTATCCTGGCATCCTGCTGTACTCTATCCTGGTATCCTGCTGTACTCTCTATCCTGGCATCCTGCTGTACTCTCTATCCTGGCATCCTGCTGTACTCTCTATCCTGGCATCCTGCTGTACTCTCTATCCTGGCATCCTGCTGTACTCTCCTGGCATCCTGCTGTACTTTCTATCCTGGCATCCTGCTGTACTCTCTATCCTGGCATCCTGCTGTACTCTCTATCCTGGCATCCTGCTGTACTCTCTATCCTGGCATCCTGCTGTACTCTCTATCCTGGCATCCTGCTCTACTCTATCCTGGCATCCTGCTCTACTCTCTATCCTGGCATCCTGCTCTACTCTCTATCCTGGCATCCTGCTGTACTCTCTATCCTGGCATCCTGCTGTACTCTCTATCCTGGCATCCTGCTGTACTCTCTATCCTGGTATCCTGCTATACTCTCTATCCTGGTATCCTGCTATACTCTATCCTGGCATCCTGCTGTACTCTCTATCCTGGCATCCTGCTGTACTCTCTATCCTGGTATCCTGCTATACTCTCTATCCTGGTATCCTGCTATACTCTATCCTGGCATCCTGCTGTACTCTCTATCCTGGTATCCTGCTATACTCTCTATCCTGGTATCCTGCTATACTCTCTATCCTGGTATCCTGCTGTACTCTCTATCCTGGTATCCTGCTGTACTCTCTATCCTGGTATCCTGCACACCTGTCCTCGTGTCCTACAATACTATCCCTCCTAAAGCCAGTATTTCTCTCTCCTTTTATCCGTCTTCCTGTAGTTTCATCCTTTCCATCCTTCTCCAAGTTTTTGTTGATTTCCTCGTTCGTTGCTAGTTTCCCGATTCTCTTTCCCCCTCTCTGTTCCTCTTTCTTCTCTTTTGTTTCGCCTTCTACCTCTTTTCGCCTGTCTTCGTTTCAGATTTTTTTTTCATCTATTCTGTTCCTTTCTTCCTTCTGATTTTCCTCGCCTTCTTCCTTCTTCGTTTTCTTGTCTTTGTCCTCCTTATTATCATAACTTTTGTCTTATATTTTCTTGTCTTCTTCCTCCTTCATTTCTTTCCATTTTGTCTTTCTGTTTTCTTCTTGCCTTCTTTCTCCCTCTTGCTTTCTTCCCCTTTTTTGTTTACATCATTTTCCTCCCTGCTACATCTGCTCCCTTTACCCTGCTGCTCCCTGCTGCATCTGCTCCCTTTACCCTGCTGCTCCTTGCTACATCTGCTCCCTTTACCCTGCTGCTCCCTGCTGCATCTGCTCCCTTTACCCTGCTGCTCCTTGCTACATCTGCTCCCTTTACCCTGCTGCTCCCTGCTGCATCTGCTCCCTTTACCCTGCTGCTCCCTGCTGCATCTGCTCCCTTTACCCTGCTGCTCCCTGCTGCATCTGCTCCCTTTACCCTGCTGCTCCTTGCTACATCTGCTCCCTTTACCCTGCTGCTCCCTGCTGCATCTGCTCCCTTTACCCTGCTGCTCCCTGCTGAATCTGCTCCCTTTACCCTGCTGCTCCCTGCTACATCTGCTCCCTTTACCCTGCTGCTCCCTGCTACATCTGTTCCCTTTACCCTGCTGCTCCCTGCTGCATCTGCTCCCTTTACCCTGCTGCTCCCTGCTGCATCTGCTCCCTTTACCCTGCTGCTCCCTGCTGCATCTGCTCCCTTTACCCTGCTGCTCCCTGCTATATCTGCTCCCTTTACCCTGCTGCTCCCTCCTGCATCTGCTCCCTTTACCCTGCTGCTCCCTGCTGCATCTGCTCCCTTTACCCTGCTGCTCCCTGCTATATCTGCTCCCTTTACCCTGCTGCTCCCTAGTAGCTGACGTTAAGTCCTCACTACAGCTGATGTATAAGACATGCTGGCAACCACGACTTCCAAGCACAAGCCAGAATTGGCAAACAGCTGGGTGAAGGAGGGAGGGAGGGAAGGAGAGTAGGGAGGAAGAAGGGAGGGAATGAAGGAGGGAGGGAGGGAAGTAAAGAAAGAAGGAAAGGGAAAGATGTGTGTGTGTGTGTGTGTGTGTGTGTGTGTGTGTGTGTGTGTGTGTGTGTGTGTGTGTGTGTGTGTGTGTGTGTGTGTGTGTGTGTGTGTGTACTCAGCTATTTATAATTACCGATTTATGGTTGCAGGGATCGAGTCTTAGGTCTTCGCTGATCGCTGCTAGGTTTGCCTTCTCTCTTTTTCTAAGAGCCGTATCGTAACTCTTCTTAAAGCTATGTATGTACTCGTCTAATTGTACTCGCCTAATTGTGGTTGCAAGGATCGATTCAAAGCTCCTGTCTCCGCGTCTTCACTGGTCGCTACTGGGTCACTCCCTGCTCTGTGAGGTTTATCATACCTCTTCTTAAAGCTATGTATGGATCCTGCCTCTGCCGCCTCACTTTCCAGACTATTCCACTGCCTGACAACTCTGTGACAGAAGAAATACTTCCTAACATCTCTGCGACTCATTTGAGTCTTCAACTTCCAATTGTGACCCCTTGTTGCTGTGTCCCATCTCTGGAACATCCTATCTCTGTCCACCTTGTAGATTCCTCTCAATATTTTATATGTTATCATGTCCCTCCTGTCTTCCAGTATTGTAAGGTCAATTTCTCTTAACCTCTTATCTCCGGGACTAGTCTCGTTGCAAACTTTTGCACTTTCTCTAATTTCCTGACATGATTGTCCAGGTGTGGGTTCCAAACTGGTGCTGCATACTGTGTGTGTGTGTGTGTGTGTGTGTGTGTGTGTGTGTGTGTGTGTGTGTGTGTGTGTGTGTGTGTTTGTAAAATCCCCCCCAAAATAGATATTTGAAGAACTTTTTTCCCCAAAAATGTCAACGTCTGGCGAGATGAGGGGATTATTACAGACCGTTTTCTTTTTGTTGCTGTTTCGCACTGAGAGAGTTCCTGCACATTGTTGTACAAGCTGTTGTTAGCTGTTAACCCCTTTTAAAATATGGCTGATTTTAAATGATAAACCTGATAGGGTGATTCAGTAGTGGAGGTTGGAGCCTCCATCGCCTCTGAGCCATTTAAATCACTATTTCGAGTTGCCTTTTGTATTACGAACACTTATGCCATTATTATGTTTATAATTACTGTATCTCTTTCAATATAAATGTATATATTTTATTTGCTTTCCGTTTCTGTCTTCTTATCTCTGATAAATATTTTATCCTTCAGGCTACTATGTTTTTTCATCGTTTTTTAGAGCTGTTGTCTCTCGATATGAATAACTCTGCCACCAGGGTGTTGTCAGTCGTGAATATCCACGTTTCAGTTACAGCTATAGTGTTGGGACTCTCATGATGTGAGGGCGAATTTAGTTTTTTCTCTCAGCTTCATTCTTAGGATGTTAGTGTAGAATAATTGAATATTTGTAGTGATTGAGTGAATTCTAGATTTTCCCTCACTAGTTGGAGAGGGTGAGAGGGAAAGAGAGAGGGAGGGAGGGAGGGAGATTTAGAACGTTCTTTATTCATAAATGTTAACTAAAACAAAATGCAGTATTAACAAAGCTTTAAAGGCCTATTTTGTGTGTGTGAGAGAGTATGTCACACATTGTAGACGGCATGTTGCGCACGCGCACACACACACACACACACACACACACACACACACACACACACACACACACACACACACACACACACTCACCCTCACACTCACACTCACACACACACACACACACACACACACACACACACACACACACACACTGCTACAGTTGAGCGGACATATTGGACTTGCTGATGGGCTGGAGGGAGAGTAAAAGCACATTCAGACACCACCAACACGCCTCTGATCTCCCTCGCGCCAGCCCTGATCTCCATCTTCACATTTTCCTGATCTCTGGAATACGAAAGATGCTGTATTGAGGGAATGGCGATACAGCGCGTGATTGTAACTATACTGAAGGAAGGGTAATATAACCCGTGTTCATACTTATATCAATGAAAGTAAGGTAAATGTTAGGGAAGGAGGGGAAGGAAAGGAAAGGTTGGGGAAGGAAAGGAAAGGTTGGGGAAGGAAATGAAAGGTTGGGGAAGGAAAGGAAAGGTTGGGGAAGGAAAGGAAGGGTTAGGGAAGGAAAGGAAGGGTTGGGGAAGGGTAGAGGTTAAAGTGGATAGTTAGATGCAGTCGGACGTTCATATTGATGTTGGTTCATCCACTATCAACTTGAGTGGAGGATTGGGGGAGGGGGTGTCCTGGAGGCCTGGGGATTGAGGGTGACCTGGGTGGGTGACCTGTGGATGGACGGTGACCTGAGGACCTGGGGGATTGGGGTGACCTAGGGATGGTGGATGACCTAGGAGATGGAGGGTGACCTGGGGAATGGAGCGTAACCTGGGAATGAAGGGTGACCTAGGGAGGGTAACCTCGGGAGGGTGACATGAGGGGGTGGATAGTAGAATGAGATGTAAGGGTAGGTTAGGCTAGGATATGTTAGGTTAGGATATTCTGGGTTAGATTGGGTTAGGTTATTCTGGGTTAGGTGAGGTTAGTCTGGGTTAGGTTAGACTAGATTAGGCTAGGCTAGGCTAGGTTAGTCTGGGTTAAGTATCATCAAGCTTGTGTTTGCAGGTGTTAGGTTCCATCAAGCTTGTGTTGGCAGGTGTTGATTGTTCTTACAGATGCTGATTGTCCTAGTCAGATGTTAATTGTTCTACTATGAAGCTCTAAAGCAGTAGGGGGTCATAGCTCTCCCTCTACTTACGTCCTCCTTCCTGCCCATCCTCCTTCCTTCACTCCATACTTTCAAAACAACGCCCACACCTGCGTCTCCATGAGCACGACCACACCTGCGTCCCTGTGACCACGATCACACCTGCGTCCCGATGACCACGCCCACACCTACGTCCCTATGACCACGCCCACACCTGCGTCTCCATGAGCACAACCACACCTGCGTCCCTGTGACCACGCCCACACCTGCGTCCCCATGACCACGCCCACACCTGCGTCTCCATGACCACGCCCACACCTATGTCTCCATGACCACGCCCACACCTGCGTTCTCATGACCACGCACACACCTGCGTCCCCATGACTACGCCCACACCTGCGTCCCCATGACCACACCCACACCTGCGTCCCCATGACCACGCCCACACCTACCTCTCCATGAGCACGCCCACACCTACCTCTCCATGAGCACGCCCACACCTATGTCTCCATGACCACGCCCACACCTGCAGGTCCCCACAGCTTCATGTCTGGGTACGATTTCAAAAATATAGGAAAAAATTACACATTCTCCTGCTCAGTCTAAAGAAAATCTTGGAAAAATCTTGTGAACATTTCATTTAGTGCCATGATAGACACAGTACCATGATACACAGTACCATGATACACAGTACCATGATACACAGTACCATGATACACAGTACCATGATACACAGTACCATGATATACAGTACCATGATACACAGTACCATGATACACAGTACCATGATACACAGTACCATGATACACAGTACCATGATAGACACAGTACCATGATACACAATACCATGATACACAGTACCATGATACACAGTACCATGATATACAGTACCATGATACACAGTACCATGATACACAGTACCATGATATACAGTACCATGATACACAGTACCATGATACACAGTACCATGATACACAGTACCATGATACACAGTACCATGATACACAATACCATGATACACAGTACCATGATACACAGTACCATGATACACAGTACCATGATACACAGTACCATGATATACACAGTACCATGATAGACACAGTACCATGATACACAATACCATGATACACAGTACCATGATACACAGTACCATGATAGACACAGTACCATGATACACAGTGCCATGATAGATACAGTACCATGATACACAGTGCCATGATAGATACAGTACCATGATACACAGTGCCATGATACACAGTGCCATGATACACAGTACCATGATATACAGTACCATGATACACAGAACCATGATACACAGTACCATGATACACAGTACCATGATACACAGTACCATGATACACAGTACCATGATACACAGTGCCATGATAGATACAGTACCATGATACACAGTACCATGATACACAGTACCATGATACACAGTACCATGATACACAGTACCATGATAGACACAGTACCATGATACACAGTACCATGATACACAGTACCATGATACACAGTACCATGATACACAGTACCATGATAGACACAGTACCATGATACACAGTACCATGATACAGTGCCATGATAGATACAGTACCATGATACACAGCACCATGATACAAAGTGCCATGATACACAGTACCATGATACACAGTGCCATGATAGACACAGTACCATGATACACAGTACCATGATAGATGCAGTACCATGATACACAGTACCATGATACACAGTGCCATGATACACAGTACCATGATAGACACAGTGCCATGATAGACACAGTACCATGATACACAGTACCATGATACACAGTACCATGATGCACAGTACCATGATAGACACAGTACCATGATACACAGTACCATGATACACAGTGCCATGATACACAGTACCATGATAGACACAGTGCCATGATACATACTACCATGATACACAGTGCCATGATAGGCACAGTGCCATGATACACAGTACCATGATAGACACGGTACCATGATACACAGTACCATGATACACAGTACCATGATAGACACAGTACCATGATACACAGTACCATGATAGACACAGTACCATGATACACAGTACCATGATAGATACAGTACCATGATAGACACGGTACCATGATAGACACATTACCATGATAGGCACAGTACCATGATACACAGTACCATGATACAATACCATGATAGGCACAGTACCATGATAGACACAGTACCATGATACAATACCATGATACACAGTACCATGATACAGAATACTATTATAGACATAATTCCCTGATTGACACAATACCATGATAGATACAGTACCATGGTGGACATCATACCGTGATATATATGATACACAATGCCATAATAGACAATCCCAAGATAGATACAATACCATGGTGGACACAATACCATAGTAGACACAGTACCATGTAGACACAATGCCATAATGCAGTACCATGATAGACACAGTACCATGATAGATACAATACCCTGATAAACACAGTGCCATGATACACAGTACCACAATAGATATAGTACCATGGTAGACACAATACCGTGATATATATGAAAGACACAATGCCATAATAGACACAATCCCATAATAGGTACAATACCATAGTGGGCACACTACCATGGTAGACACAGTACCATGGTAGACACAGTACCATGGTAGACACAGTACCATGGTAGACACAATACCATAATACAGTACCATGATAGATACAATACCCTGATCCACAGTACCATGTTAGATACAGTACCATGGTAGACACAATACCATTATATAATAGACACAATGCCATAATAGACACAATCCCATAATAGATACAATACCATGGTGGACACAATACCATGGTAGACACAGTACCATGGTAGACATAATACCAAAACAGTACCATGGTAGACAATACCATGATATAATAGACACAGTGCCATAATAGACACAATCCCATAATAGTTACGATACCATGGTGGACACAGCACCATGGTAGACACAGTACCATGGTAGACAGTACCATGATATGATTTATACAGTGCCATAATAGACAGAAAAGGAAGGCAGTAGGTGACAGGGGGAAAACTGTTAGAATTACTAAGAATAGGTTAGAATACTTAGGTTAGGATGGGTCAAGTTAGGTTATGCTAAATTTGGATTTTTCCTGCCACTCTTTTTTTTTTAATATTTTATTCCCCTCCCCTTCCCCTCGTTTAGGTCGCCCCTTCCCCTCAATTAGGGCAGTGACCAGTGAGGTGAGTGTTGTCCCAGGTGACTGGCTGGAGGCAGCCAGCTGACTCCAGCTGACAGTAATGTGATGAAGGTGATTTGACAAAGCCTCATCTGACCATCTCTACTCGGCCTAAATTAATCAGTAGCCAGTAATTGACCTGACAGTAAGTGGCACCCAGGGCATTAACTCCGTCAAGCAACACAGACACGATATTGAACATGTCAAACACAATATTACATAATATCACAGAGGAAAACAGAATATTAAACATTAGCAAACAGGATAAAAGAAAGTAAAAGGACACAAGTGCCAATGGCTTGATAAAGCTCCTGGAGAGCGAAACGTTGCCACAATAAATGTCACATTAGTTGCACTTGTGTCCTTTTACTTTACATATTGTCGGTAATTCTACCAACTTTATTACAGGATAAAAGAAGATTAAACAATATCAAACGGGAATCAAACAGGATATCAAACGGGGGAATCAAACAGGATATCAAACGGGAATCAGACAGGATATCAAACAGGATATCAAACGGGAATCAGACAGGATATCAAACAAAATATTAAACAATACTAAACAGGAATCAAACAGAATATCAAACAGGAAATAGATGGGAAATTAGAGGCTAGCCTACAATATACAAATAGGCTTCTTGATCTGGTAGTTTTGCCGTGAGATGCATTACCTGGTGTGGTAATAGTGTGGAGAGGTGCACTACCTGGTGTGGTAATATTGAGTGGGGATAGAATTATTCCCGGGTCTGGTAACAGTGTTGTAAGGTCTACTTCCAGGTCCCCAACCCACAATACCTTACCACACAGTACCATGCAACACCGTATACAGTATCATAACATAGAGTATCATACAATAGCATACCATACCATACACTACAATACCATACAATACAATACCATACAATACACTACAACGCAATACAGTACAATACACTACAACGCAATACAGTACAATACACTACAACGCAATACAGTACAATACACTACAACGCAATACAGTACAATACACTACAACGCAATACAGTACAATACACTACAACGCAATACAGTACAATACACTACAACGCAATACAGTACAATACACTACAACGCAATACAGTACAATACACTACAACGCAATACAGTACAATACACTACAACGCAATACAGTACAATACACTACAACGCAATACAGTACAATACACTACAACGCAATACAGTACAATACACTACAACGCAATACAGTACAATACACTACAATGCAATACACTACACATTACAATACAGTGCAATACAATACACTACAGTGCAGTATAATACAATACACTACAGTGCAATATAAGACAATACATTGCGATACAGCACAATACAACACGACAATAAAATACACTACATTACAATACAGTACACTACAATACAGTACACTACAATACAGTACACTACAATACAGTACACTACAATACAGTACACTACAATACAGTACAATACAATGTGAGTGGAAAGAATATCACACTACCCCGGCCAAAGCAATTTACCAATAACCCGCCAGTTGTAGAAACATCTCTAGACGACGTTTCGGTCCGTTCTGGACCATTATCATGTCGCTTGTTAATGGTCCAAGGTCGAAACATCTTAACTTTAGTATTATTTAAATATTATTGATAATATTTATTACTTAATATTTATTATTATTATATACATTACTTATTATAATTATATTTTATTATTATTATTATAATTGTATTATTATAGTTATTATTATTGTTGTTGGTGTTATTAATAATAATTTATTTAAAAGTTCGTTTTCCTGTATAACTGGAGGGTAATTAGCATATTCTGTAATTACTGTAACTTAATATTTGTGTAATTAACCTGTTAATGAGTGACTAAAAGCATGAGGTAGTGAGAGTTGTGTTTTATTAATTAGGGGAAAAGTTTTTTTGCGGTTTATTTTTTATTGTTTTAAAAGGGGCTGGTTTACAAAAATTTCTTTTTTTCTTCTTGGTTTTTAAGGGTTTAGTTTTTTCTAGTGGTTTTATATGGTTTAACTTGGGAGTGGGGTGGGGTTCTCCCCCCCCCATCCCTGGGCTTTTAAAAGGTCGGTTTAGTGGTTTTTTTTCCAGTGGGTGTTGGTTACTGTGGGTGTGACCTCACATGACAGGTTGTGACACAGGCTGTTACGTCGTGACACTGTGTGTTACGTCGCGACACTGTGTGTTACGTCGCGACACTGTGTGTTACGTCGCGACACAGGCTGTTACGTCGTGACACTGTGTGTTACGTCGTGACACTGTGTGTTGTGTGTGACCTCGGACGGAGTGTGAGTGTGAGAGAGAATGTGAGTGTGAGAGAGAATGTGAGTGTGAGAGAGAATGTGAGTGTGAGAGAGAATGTGAGTGTGAGAGAGAATGTGAGTGTGAGAGAGAAAGTGAGTGTGAGAGAAAGTGAGTGTGAGAGAAAGTGAGTGTGAGAGAAAGTGAGTGTGAGAGAAAGTGAGTGTGAGAGAAAGTGAGTGTGAGAGAAAGTGAGTGTGAGAGAAAGTGAGTGTGAGAGAAAGTGAGTGTGAGAGAGAATGTGAGATAGTATAAGAGTGAGGTAGAGATGAGAGTGGGAGAGATAAAAAATAAGCTTTCTATTCCTGGAGTATAGCTCCCGGTCCATCCTCCCACCCCCTTCGTCCATCGTTCGTACAGGCTTCCCCTCCTCCGTCCATGGCACGTACAGGCTTTCCCCTCCTCCGTGCTTGGCACGTACAGGCTTGCCCCCTCCTCCGTGCTTGGCACGTACAGGCTTGCCCCCTCCTCCGTCCTTGGTACGTACAGGCTTGCCCCCTCCTCCGTCCTTGGTACGTACAGGCTTGCCCCCTCCTCCGTCCTTGGTACGTACAGGCTTGCCCCCTCCTCCGTCCTTGGTACGTACAGGCTTGCCCCCTCCTCCGTCCTTGGTACGTAGAGGCTTGCCCCCTCCTCCGTCCTTGGTACGTACAGGCTTGCCCCCTCCTCCGTCCTTGGTACGTACAGGCTTGCCCCACCACCCCCAAGAAAATCTCTGCTGAAGCTTTTGAACCATCAACACCATTTCCATCTCAGTAACACAAAACAAAAAGTTTTTCTTGGCGTGTGTGTTCGTAGTGTCTCGCACCTCAACACAAACTAACTTTAGTAATGCGAAAACTTGCCAGAAAAACTTTCTATATCGATACAGCCTTGAATAATGACTTGTTAGACCAACAATATTGTTATATATATATATAATATATATATATATATATATATATATATATATATATATATATATATATATATATATATATATATATATATATATATATATGCAAAACAACCACTCTGAAAGAATAGAGAAATTCCAAGCGCTTTCGTGACTACTCACATTATCCTTGATAATGTGAGTAGTTACGAAAGCGCTTGGAATTTCTCTATTCTTTCAGAGTGGTTGTTTTGCATAGTCTGAAATCACCTGTTTACTGTGATCTTATTGCATATATATATATATATATATATATATATATATATATATATATATATATATATATATATATATATATATATATATATATATATATATATATATATATAATATTATTCTGTGTGTGTGTGTGTGGATGTTGCCATTCCAAAGGTGGGAAGTACAGTGCCTGCACTCTGAAGGATGGAGGTGGGAAGTACAGTGCCTGCACTCTGAAGGATGGAGGTGGGAAGTACAGTGCCTGCACTCTGAAGGATGGAGGTGGGAAGTACAGTGCCTGCACTCTGAAGGATGGGGGTGGGAAGTACAGTGCCTGCACTCTGAAGGATGGAGGTGGGAAGTACAGTGCCTGCACTCTGAAGGATTGAGGTGGGAAGTACAGTGCCTGCACTCTGAAGGATGGAGGTGGGAAGTACAGTGCCTGCACTCTGAAGGATGGAGGTGGGAAGTACAGTGCCTGCACTCTGAAGGATGGAGGTGGGAAGTACAGTGCCTGCACTCTGAAGGATGGAGGTGGGAAGTACAGTGCCTGCACTCTGAAGGATGGAGGTGGGAAGTACAGTGCCTGCACTCTGAAGGATGGAGGTGGGAAGTACAGTGCCTGCACTCTGAAGGATGGAGGTGGGAAGTACAGTGCCTGCACTCTGAAGGATGGAGGTGGGAAGTACAGTGCCTGCACTCTGAAGGATGGAGGTGGGAAGTACAGTGCCTGCACTCTGAAGGATGGAGGTGGGGAGTACAGTGCCTGCACTCTGAAGGATGGAGGTGGGAAGTACAGTGCCTGCACTCTGAAGGATGGAGGTGGGAAGTACAGTGCCTGCACTCTGAAGGATGGAGGTGGGAAGTACAGTGCCTGCACTCTGAAGGATGGAGGTGGGAAGTACAGTGCCTGCACTCTGAAGGATGGAGGTGGGAAGTACAGTGCCTGCACTCTGAAGGATGGAGGTGGGAAGTACAGTGCCTGCACTCTGAAGGATGGAGGTGGGAAGTACAGTGCCTGCACTCTGAAGGATGGAGGTGGGAAGTACACCTGCACTCTGAGTGCCTGCACTCTGAAGGATGGAGGTGGGAAGTACAGTGCCTGCACTCTGAAGGATGGAGGTGGGAAGTACAGTCTGTGGAGGTGGGAAGTACAGTGCCTGCACTCTGAAGGATGGAGGTGGGAAGTACAGTGCCTGCACTCTGAAGGATGGAGGTGGGAAGTACAGTGCCTGCACTCTGAAGGATGGAGGTGGGAAGTACAGTGCCTGCACTCTGAAGGATGGAGGTGGGAAGTACAGTGCCTGCACTCTGAAGGATGGAGGTGGGAAGTACAGTGCCTGCACTCTGAAGGATGGAGGTGGGAAGTACAGTGCCTGCACTCTGAAGGATGGAGGTGGGAAGTACAGTGCCTGCACTCTGAAGGCTGGAGGTGGGGAGTACAGTGCCTGCACTCTGAAGGATGGAGGTGGGAAGTACCGTGTCTGCACTCTGAAGGAGGGAGGTGGGAAGTACAGGGCCTGCACTCTGAAGGATGGAGGTGGGAAGTACAGTGCCTGCACTCTGAAGGATGGAGGTGGGAAGTACAGTGCCTGCACTCTGAAGGATGGAGGTGGGAAGTACAGTGCCTGCACTCTGAAGGATGGAGGTGGGAAGTACAGTGCCTGCACTCTGAAGGATGGAGGTGGGAAGTACAGTGCCTGCACTCTGAAGGATGGAGGTGGGAAGTACAGTGCCTGCACTCTGAAGGATGGAGGTGGGAAGTACAGTGCCTGCACTCTGAAGGATGGAGGTGGGAAGTACAGTGCCTGCACTCTGAAGGATGGAGGTGGGAAGTACAGTGCCTGCACTCTGAAGGATGGAGGTGGGAAGTACAGTGCCTGCACTCTGAAGGATGGAGGTGGGAAGTACAGTGCCTGCACTCTGAAGGATGGAGGTGGGAAGTACAGTGCCTGCACTCTGAAGGATGGAGGTGGGGAGTACAGTGCCTGCACTCTGAAGGATGGAAGCGGTGGTTATGTCAGTGTTGCACTAGGTCAACTTACCTTGATGAAAATCGTTCATAAATCCACGAATTACATTGTCCACTCTTACCGTCATCGCTAGTTAAGCATCGTTTTTCTCAGCTGCATCAACATTATCACTTTCTTCTTCTTCATCATCATTACCCCTCAAGGAAGGTTCCTTGATGTTGGTGAGGGGCTCTTGATTTAGGGAATTGGATCTGTGCTCCAGTTCCCCGAATTAAGCCTGAATGCCTTCCACATCCCCCCCCAAGCGCTGTATAATCCTCCGGGTTTAGCGCTTCCCCCTTGATTATAATAATAATAATTCATCATCATTATCATCATTCATCATACACTCTCGTGTATCTCCTCCCGGTTGAACATCACACATGTTATTAATGACCCAAACATATGTGCAACACCTGAGTATCTTCACTTTGAAGACGTTTCGCCAACCACTGCCTTTCCGCTTCAATACTTTTCGCACCGGCTGGCGAAACGTTGTCTTTTGAGGGGCCTACCTCATCAATTTCATCAGTATCAATAATATTATTGATGTCATTCTCATCTCAGGGAAAATTTCCTCTCAGATATTCCCATCTCCCGACTCCCTCACACACACCTTCGTTTTCTGGAATAATATTAACTGGTAATAGCGATATTATATCCTGCCACGATATTTAATTTCCCTTTTTATTACCTTCTGATGAGAGTATTTTCCCTGGTGACATGTTTGATTACTGTTTTTTTTTACCTGATTGCTGTTCTGATTTTTTTTCTGTGAGTGTGATTGTTGCCACGTTTTACTGAGTGTTGGTGATTGTATTTACTAATGGTGGGTATTTGTTATTGGGGTTATTGGGTAGGTGGGTAGATAGCAGTCTGTCTGTCTCTCTCTCTCTCTCTCTCTCTCTCTCTCTCTCTCTCTCTCTCTCTCACACACACACACACACACACACACACACACACACACACACACACACACACACGCACAAATCGGCATGACGACACTAGAGGACAGGAGAGTTAGGGGAGACATGATAACGACATACAAAATACTGCGAGGAATAGATAAGGTGGTCAGAGACAGTATGTTCCAGAGATGGGACACAGCAACAAGGGGTCACAATTAGAAGTTGAAGACTCAAATGAGTCAAAGTGATGTTAGGAAGTATTTCTTCACTCATAGAGTTGTCAGGGAGTGAAATAGTCTGGCAAGTGATGTGGTGGAGACAGGAACCATACATAGTTTTAAAGCGAGGTAAGATAAAGCTCATGGAGCTGGGGGAGAGAGGACCTAGTAAAGGCCAGTGAAGAGGCGGGGGCCAGGAGCTGAGTTTCGATCCCTGCAACCACAATTAGGTGAGTACAAAGGTATTAATGTGTAGAAAGAGACCATGAAGGGAGGTACTACCATCCCTCCCAATAGGAAAGGAAGAAGTAGCTCCTGTTCCTTAGATCAAGAACCCTTCAGCCCTTTAGAGGGGACAACTTCCAGGCGTTCCAATATCATCAGGTGTCCAGGCGTCAACAGGCTTTCGAGTATCAACAGGTGTTCAAGTGTCAACAGGTGTTTAATTGCCAACAGGTGTGCAAATGACACCTGTTTCACAAAATGATCCACTTATGTTTTTCCCTTTTTTTCAAATATTTTTTTACAAACTTCAGTGTTTATTTTTAATCAGTAATGATTTAATCAACCATTTTTTTGACTCACGAAATTTAAGAAAAATTGCATCATTTATAACCTCTGTAGCTACAAGAGTGTGTTGACACAGACTTAAGTAGCTACAGCAACTACATTAAGATCTTATGGGAGGTACGTAAAGTATTCGTAAAACCATAGGGACTGTAATTCCGTAAGAACTGTGCTTCAGGACTGTAAGAACTGTAGTTCCTTCATGACTGTATTTCAGAGCTGTAATCTAGTAAGAACTACAGCAAATGTGCACAACAACTCAAGGAGTTAAATTATTCACAAAAACTTGCGTAACTGTGGGAAATATTCATAGATAAAGTTGGAGATAAGGAAAACTACAGAAAGTCTCTCTTGGTCTAGCCAAACTTCAGAAAAACAGTAAGGACAAGATTGTAACTTTTTTTTCCCCGAAGAATGGGCGGGATTTGAACCTCTGGTCAAGCGTGTTATTTGAACCTCTGGTCAAGCGTGTTATTTGAACCTCTGGTCAAGCGTGTTATTTGAACCTCTGGTCAAGCGTGTTATTTGAAAATCTGGTCAAGCGTATTATTTGAACCTCTGGTCAAGCGTGTTATTTGGACCTCTGGTCAAGCATGTTATTTGAACCTCTGGTCAAGCGTGTTTATTTGAACCACAGGTCATGCGTGTTTTACAAACACCAGGTCAAGCGTGTTAAATGAACCCCAGGTCAAGCATGTTATTTGAAACCCAGATCAAGCGTGTTATACAAACCCCAGGTCAAGCGGGTTATAGAAACCCAGGTCAAGCTTGTTATATGAACCCCAAGTCAAGCGTGTTATATGAACCCCAGGTCAAGCGTGTTATAGAACCCCAGGTCAAGCTTGTTATATGAACCCCAGGTCAAGCGTGTTATATGAACCCCAGGTCAAGCGTGTTATATGAACCCCAGGTCAAGCTTGTTATATGAACCCCAGGTTAAGCGTGTTATAGAACCCCAGGTCAAGCTTGTTATATGAACCCCAGGTCAAGCTTGTTATATGAACCCCAGGTTAAGCGTGTTATAGAACCCTAGGTCAAGCGTGTTATATGAACCCCAGGTCAAGCGTGTTATAGAACCTAGGTCAAGCTTGTTATATGAACCCCAGGTTAAGCGTGTTATAGAACCCCAGGTCAAGCTTGTTATATGAACCCCAGGTCAAGCTTGTTATATGAACCCCAGATCAAGCTTGTTATGTGAACCCCAGGTCAAACATGTTATATGAACCCCAGGTCAAGCTTGTTATGAGCCCCAGGTCAAGCGTGTTATATGAATCCCAGGTCAAGCTTGTTATATGAACCCCAGGTCAAGCATGTTATATAAACCCCAGGTCAAGCTTGTTATATGAATCCCAGGTCAAGCTTGTTATATGAGCCCCAGGTCAAGCTTGTTATATGAACCCCAGGTCAAGCTTGTTATATGAACCCCAGGTCAAGCTTGTTATATGAACCCCAGGTCAAGCTTGTTATATGAATCCCAGGTCAAGCTTGTTATATGAATCCCAGGTCAAGCTTGTTATATGAATCCCAGGTCAAGCTTGTTATATGAATCCCAGGTCAAGCTTGTTATATGAACCCCTGTCATGTAGGGGGGTAATGATTAGGGGGATATGGGAGTAAGAGGGTATGTATAGGCAGGGGACAGGCAGGCGAAGTGGTAGGAGAGATGATTGCGGAGGTAGGTAGGTAATGTGAGGTCACTGGTGACTACACCTTCACCTCTCATTACTCTACCCACCACTCCACACTACTCACCCTCTCACTACTTTAACTAAACATAAATAAATGGAGCAAATGAGTAAGTAACGGGGACAGTGAATATTACTATTCTACTCAAACACAGTTTATTATTAAGTCTTTGTACAATAATATATTTGGGAACAGGAGAACATTATTGTGGTTTAGACAAATGGGGTGGTACACATAAGCAGTGAGACAGGGAATACAATTAGCTTGGCGAAACATAATATAACTTACAATATAGTTCAGAGGACAGTTCATCACAGGAACTAAGCCACAGTTCCCAAGACCTACACAGCACGAGTACTGCGCCCAGCCAGTACTCTGCCCAGTGCCTCCAACAGTCTCCTCCAGAGACTTCAGCAGCCTTCTCCCGAGCCCTGCACCCCAGCAGCAGCTCTCGAAGTCTCTGCTCAGAGCTCTGCACCCAGGCCAGTGCTCCGCACGAATCTCCTGATCATGCTCTTCCTTGGGCTTTTATGGTGGTCCAAGCACCCTCCAAAATGAGGTGTGCACACGTGGTGTTGATCTGACGCCGAGGTCTGACGCCGTCCAGAACAAAAGACCTCAGTCTTAAGCCGAAAAGGCGTGGCTCTGACAGACATTTGCCAAGGCAAGGTGACCATATAATTGGTTAAATTAGGTCTCCTCAGAGACCTCACAAGCCCAGCTGAACTACATCACACCCCAGGTCAAGCTTGTTATATGAATCCCAGGTCAATCTTTTTATATGAATCCCAGGTCAAGTTTGTTATATGAGCCCCAGGTCAAGCTTGTTATATGAACCCCAGGTCAAGCTTGTTATATGAACCCCAGGTCAAGCTTGTTATATGAACCCCAGGTCAAGCTTGTTATATGAACCCCAGGTCAAGCTTGTTATATGAACCCCAGGTCAAGCTTGTTATATGAACCCCAGGTCAAGCTTGTTATATGAGCCCCAGGTCAAGCTTGTTATATGAACCCCAGGTCAAGCTTGTTATATGAACCCCAGGTCAAGCTTGTTATATGAACCCCAGGTCAAACATGTTATATGAACCCCATGTCAAGCATGTTATATGAACCCCATGTCAAGCTTGTTATATGAATCCAATGTCAAGCTTGTTATATGAACCCCAGGTCAAGCTTGTTATATAAATCCCAGGTCAAGCTTGTTATATGAACCCCAGGTCAAGCTTGTTATATGAACCCCAGGTCAAGCTTGTTATATGAACCCCAGGTCAAGCTTGTTATATGAACCCCAGGTCAAGCTTGTTATATGAACCCCAGGTCAAGCGTGTTATATTAGTCCCAGGTCAAGCTTGTTATATGAACCCCAGGTCAAGCTTGTTATATGAACCCCAGGTCAAGCTTGTTATATGAACCCCAGGTCAAGCTTGTTATATGAATCCCAGGTCAAGCTTGCTATATGAATCCCAGGTCAAGCTTGTTATATGAACCCAAGGTCAAGCTTGTTATATGAATCCCAGGTCAATCTTGTTATATGAATCCCAGGTCAAGTTTGTTATATGAGCCCCAGGTCAAGCTTGTTATATGAACCCCAAGTCAAGCTTTTTATATGAATCCCAGGTCAAGCTTGTTATATGAACCCCAGGTCAAGCTTGTTATATGAATCTAGGTCAAGCATGTTATATGAACCCCAGGTCAAGCTTGTTACATGAACCGCAGGTCAAGCTTGTTATATGAACCCAATGTCAAGCTTGTTATATGAACCCCAGGTCAAGCTTGTTATATAAATCCCAGGTCAAGCTTGTTATATAAATCCCAGGTCAAGCTTGTTATATGAGCCCAAGGTCAAGCTTGTTATATGAACCCCAGGCCAAGCTTGTTATATGAACCCCAGGTCAAGCTTGTTATATGAACCGCAGGTCAAGCATGTTATATGAACCCCAGGTCAAGCGTGTTATATGAACCCCAGGTCAAGCTTGTTTTATGAACCCCAGGTCAAGCGTGTTATATGAACCCCAGGTCAAGCGTGTTATATGAACCCCAGGTCAAGCGTGTTATATGAACCCCAGGTCAAGCGTGTTATATGAACCCCAGGTCAAGCGTGTTATATGAACCCCAGGTCAAGCGTGTTATATGAACCCCAGGTCAAAGGTGTTATATGAACCCCAGGTCAAGCGTTTTATATGAACCCCAGGTCAAGCGTTTTATATGAACCCCAGGTCAAGCGTTTTATATGAACCTCAGGTCAAGCGTGTTATATGAACCCCAGGTCAAGCTTGTTATATGAACCCCAGGTCAAGCTTGTTATATGAACCCCAGATCAAGCGTGTTATTTGAAGCCCAGGTCAAGCTTGTTATATGAACCCCAGGTCAAGCTTGTTATATGAACGCCAGGTCAAGCTTGTTATATGAACCCCAGGTCAAGCGTGTTATTTGAACCCCAGGTCAAGCTTGTTATATGAACCCTAGGTCAAGCGTGTTATTTGAACCCCAGATCAAGCGTGTTATTTGAAACCCATGTAACTGATGAAATAAATACAAATTAATAATAAACTAAAAAAAAAACACTTTAATCTTTTTTTTTTGTAGCTAATTGTAAATTTGTATTATTGTGAAAAATGTTGGAAATTTTGACTAATAAATTCCTCTCAAATTTTACTTCAACTGTTGGTGAATCTGTGAGTCTGGTCTCCAGGGTCTGGTCTTAGACCAGGGTTACAGACCAGAGTTACAGACCAGGGTTACAGACCAGGGTTACAGTCCAGGGTTACAGTCCAGGGTTACAGACCAGGGTTACAGTCCAGGGTTGCAGACCAGGGTTACAGATCAGGGTTACAGTCCAGGGTTACAGACCAGGGTTACAGACCAGGGTTACAGACCAGGGTTACAGACCAGGGTTACAGACCAGGGTTACAGTCCAGGGTTACAGTCCAGGGTTACAGACCAGGGTTACAGACCAGGGTTACAGTCCAGGGTTACAGACCAGGGTTACAGACCAGGGTTACAGACCAGGGTTACAGACCAGGGTTACAGACCAGGGTTACAGTCCAGGGTTACAGACCAGGGTTACAGACCAGGGTTACAGACCAGGGTTACAGACCAGGGTTACAGACCAGGGTTACAGACCAGGGTTACAGACCAGGGTTACAGACCAGGGTTACAGACCAGGATTACAGTCCAGGGTTACAGACCAGGGTTACAGTCCAGGGTTACAGACCAGGGTTACAGACCAGGGTTACAGACCAGGGTTACAGACCAGGGTTACAGACCAGGGTTACAGACCAGGGTTACAGTCCAGGGTTACAGACCAGGGTTACAGACCAGGGTTACAGTCCAGGGTTACAGACCAGGGTTACAGTCCAGGGTTACAGACCAGGGTTACAGTCCAGGGTTACAGACCAGGGTTACAGTCCAGGGTTACAGACCAGGGTTACAGACCAGGGTTACAGAACAGGGTTACAGACCAGGGTTACAGACCAGGGTTACAGACCAGGGTTACAGACCAGGGTTACAGACCAGGGTTACAGACCAGGGTTACAGTCCAGGGTTACAGACCAGGGTTACAGACCAGGGTTGCAGTCCAGGGTTACAGACCAGGGTTACAGACCAGGGTTACAGACCAGGGTTACAGTCCAGGGTTACAGACCAGGGTTACAGGCCAGGGTTACAGGCCAGGGTTACAGACCAGGGTTACAGACCAGGGTTACAGACCAGGGTTACAGGCCAGGGTTACAGACCAGGGTTACAGACCAATGTTACAGACCAATATTACAGACCAGGGTTACAGACCAGGGTTACAGACCAATGTTACAGACCAGGGTTACAGACCAGGGTTACAGACCAGGGTTACAGGCCAGGGTTACAGACCAGGGTTACAGACCAATGTTACAGACCAATATTACAGACCAGGGTTACAGACCAGGGTTACAGGCCAGGGTTACAGGCCAGGGTTACAGACCAGGGTTACAGACCAGGGTTACAGACCAGGGTTACAGGCCAGGGTTACAGACCAGGGTTACAGACCAATGTTACAGACCAATATTACAGACCAATATTACAGACCAGGGTTACAGACCAGGGTTACAGACCAATGTTACAGACCAGGGTTACAGACCAGGGTTACAGACCAGGGTTACAGACCAGGGTTACAGAACAGGGTTACAGACCAGGGTTACAGACCAGGGTTACAGACCAGGGTTACAGACCAGGGTTACAGACCAGGGTTACAGACCAGGGTTACAGTCCAGGGTTACAGACCAGGGTTACAGACCAGGGTTACAGTCCAGGGTTACAGACCAGGGTTACAGACCAGGGTTACAGACCAGGGTTACAGTCCAGGGTTACAGTCCAGGGTTACAGTCCAGGGTTACAGTCCAGGGTTACAGACCAGGGTTACAGACCAGGGTTACAGACCAGGGTTACAGTCCAGGGTTACAGACCAGGGTTACAGACCAATGTTACAGACCAATGTTGCAGACCAGGGTTATAGACCAGGGTTACAGACCAATGTTACAGACCAGGGTTACGGACCAGGGTTACAGACCAGGGTTACAGACCAGGGTTACAGACCAATGTTACAGACCAATGTTACAGACCAATGTTACAGACCAGGGTTACAGACCAGGGTTACAGGCCAGGGTTACAGGCCAGGGTTACAGACCAGGGTTACAGACCAGGGTTACAGACCAGGGTTACAGGCCAGGGTTACAGACCAGGGTTACAGACCAATGTTACAGACCAATATTACAGACCAGGGTTACAGACCAGGGTTACAGACCAATGTTACAGACCAGGTTTACAGACCAGGGTTACAGACCAGGGTTACAGACCAAGTTGTATTGTTGTATATTCTATTTTTTCTTATTGGCCCGCTATTAAAGGGGATGTAAATAGCGTGCTGAAAATTTCCAGCCAAGACAGGACTCGCAGCAATGGTTTCAAGTTGGAAAAATTCAGATTCAGGAAGGATATAGGAAAGCACTGGTTTGGTATAGAGTTGTGGATGAGTGGAACAAACTCCCGAGTACAGTTATTGAGGCTAAAACGTTGTGTAGTTTTAAAAATAGGTTAGATAAATACATGAGTGGGTGTGGGTGGGTGTGAGTTGGACCTGACTAGCATGTGCTGCTGGGTCTGGTACAGTGCTCCATCCTTGAGTTGGGATGACCAGACTGGGGGGGTCATTGGGATAATCCGGGGGGGGGGGGGACATGGACCTGCTCTGCATGGGTCAGTAGGCCTGTTGCAGTGTTCCTTCTTTCTTATGTTCTTATTAGTTCTACACCTGATAGCTAATCCAAATATCCTGATGGCACTGGTACTGCAGCCTCTCCTGCCTATGTTCTAACAGTCTGCTGTCTCTCCTCCCTATGCACTAACAGTCTGCTGCCTCTCCTCCCTATGCACCAACAGTCTGCTGTCTCTCCTTCCTATGCACTAACAGTCTGCTGCCTCTCCTCCCTATGCACTAACAGTCTGCTGCCTCTCCTCCCTATGCACTAACAGTCTGCTGTCTCTCTTCCCTATGCACTAACAGTCTGCTGCCTCTCCTCCCTATGCACTAACAGTCTGCTCCCTCTCCTCCCTATGCACTAACAGTCTGCTGTCTCTCCTCCCTGTGTTCTAACAGTCTGCTGTCTCTCCTCCCTGTGCACTAACAGTCTGCCGCCTCTCCTCCCTATGCACTAACAGTCTGCTGTCTCTCCTCCCTGTGTTCTAACAGTCTGCTGTCTCTCCTCGGAGTGCACTCACTTATATTGTACAATTTAGTGTTCAAGGCGAGGCTGCCACTAGTGTGCACTTGTGCACACGCCTCTAATGGCAGGTAAATTGACGTTGGTTCTTTTAAGAAAATTTCTTAACTCGTCCATTACATTTCTGACACTTCTTCTGTTTGTATAGTGTACTTTAAACTGTTGTTACTCTTTGTGTTTCGCAAATCAGACAGCTTGGAGGATCGTTTTAAAGAACGTTTCGTCCCATCCTGAAACATTCTCATATTCATGACGGAGTGAAACGTCGTCTGAAGCGTCGTCCTCGTGTTTTGTGTGGTGTTTCAGCCAGGGTGTTGCGGCCTCTTCGTATACCTGGAGAGAGTTTTGGGGATCGACGCCCCAGCGGCCCGGTCTGTGACCAGGCCTGTGTTTGTGTTTTCCCCTGTTCTACCTTTGCTAGTATTACCCCCTGTATGCCTCAGCCAGTATTACCCCCTGTATGCCTCTACCAGTATTATCCCTATCTTTGTACACACGTGTACACCCATAAAAAAGGTTATTATAATGTAGAATTAATAAAAAAATATATTCGTACATTATATACATACTGGTAATAAGAGTCAATACAATAGTTATATCAACCATTAAAAAACACTACTACTACTATTACTACTACTACTACTACTACTACTAATAATAATAATAATAATAATAATAATACACAAGTGCGAGACTCCCTTTAGTGGTATTAATTAGAACTTACACCTGAGTTGCATCAGTCTGCGCTAAAGTTGAGGATGTAATCACCAGGAAGACGCACTCTTGCGGTGCCAGCTGACTCAGAGTAATGCCAGTGTTACTTAGGTATGGAGATGAGATCAGCAACACAACTTTGGCTCCTGGGACATCCTCTGAACTCTCAATCCACAGGACATCTTCCGAACTGTCGCTCCAGGGACATCCTCAGTGAGGAAGGTTTGCGGCGGAGGATCGTCACTGCTCCGGTTGGATCAGCCAGAGAGGATAGAGTACATGGGTACGTTCCTTCCTTCTCTGTCATGCTAGTATCTCTCTTTGACAGCTTGGTCTGTCAGTGGGCTATCTTCCTTGATGTTCCTTGACACAGAGGGCTGTCTTGTTAGTATATATCACTGACAGCTAGAGGAGGGGGTCTTTCACTGGGGTATCTTCCTTGATGTTCCTTGAAACAGTGAGCTTCAATCAGGAACACGCTTCCCCTGTGGTACAAGAACACCTGATCCAGTCATAAACACACACTCCTGAGGTACTGTACACTGAGTATATACTCCCTGAGGTACGGTGACGCGCACCCACCCTGAGGTACGGTGACGCGCACCCACCCAGAGGTACGGTGACGCGCACCCACCCTGAGGTACGGTGACGCGCACCCACCCTGAGGTACGGTGACGCGCACCCACCCTGAGGTACGCTGACGCGCACCCACCCTGAGGTACGCTGACGCACAGTCTTGTAACACTGCTGCATCAGGAACTACTCTGACACTAATAATTTCACGGGAGTCTGTGTTAATGATGGTTAGTTTAACTTGGTATGGCAATGTTTATTTGTGTTCACTGTTCATGTTCGTTGCTTTTATTGCTCGTTAATTTTTATCTTTATTTTTATTGTTTGTGTTGTATGTAACTTTTATTTTGTGTTGTGAGCGCTAGGTGACGTACGTGGCCAGAGTGCTCTGTAAATATTGCCACTACTGTTGCTGTTGCTTCTGCTGTTGCTATCGTCGTTGTTGTTGCTACTATTGTCGTCGTTGCTGTTGTTGTTGCTGCTACTGTCGTCGTTGTTGTTGTTGCTGCTGCTGTTGTTGTCGTCTACGTTGCTATTGTCATTATTGCTGTTGCTGCCACTAATACTAAGAACCACCCTGAGAGATCTAGAAAACGGTCACTATCACATCTTACCCTATATTCGCCCTCTTCTCTCCCTACCCTCCCTTGCTTAACACACCCACCTACCAGTTTCCTTACCAGCTTCTCTACCTCTGTGTCGCCTCCAGTTCTGACATAAGAGGGAAGATATTCGTTGTTTGTGGTGAATATCGCAAGCCAGGCTTGAGAATAAGGAAGATAGGATGAGAGACACTGTGGTGAAGGGATGGGAGGATTACGAGGAGGGGAAGGAGGGGGATTTAGAGGGAGAGTAAAAAAAAGAACGGAATTGAAAGGACGCTGAAAAGCTGAAATAAATAGGAGTTGACGAAATGACGAGGTTTAAGTGAATAAGGAAGAGTGTATTGAGGGAAGGAGGATTTAATAAAGAGAAGGGGGTTCAGGGAGAGAGAGGAATAGAGACGGAGGAAGTTTGAAGGACGGAAGGAGAATAGAGTTGACAGGGGAAGGGTTTGAAGGAAGGACGGTTTGAGATAAGGATTTGAGGACGGAAGGAGCTGATACAGGAAGGGACAGAGAAATGATAATGTATGGTTAAAGGATTCTTATTATTATTATTATTATTATTATTATTATTATTATTATTATTACATTCATGTCGGGAGCACTAAAAACACAGAGGTCATACAGTGCCTAAGAGAATGGAAGGCATTCAAGCTTGATTCAAGGAAGTGGAGCATTGGTCCAGTTCCTTAGATCAAGAGCCCCTCACCAACATCAAAGAACTTTCTTTCAGGGTCATTATTAAAGGAGGGAGTGGCAGAGAAATATTACAAGGAGAGTGGTAATACTCTCCTGTGGTGAAATTGGATCAATTAAGACCAGCTGGATAATACAACCCTGTGATGGAGAGTATTAACCATTATCAGGACGTAAAGTAATATTAACTCGTCAGAGAAGGTGAAAATGAGAAAATACATGGCCATTATCAGGACGCGAAACAGTGCAAATAAATTATCCTATATTTTTAGCCTTTATTCTCTCTCTGGCTTTTGAAGTGATTAAGGTTCCAGGAGCCAAACGTTTTCCATGTTTCCTAAGTCAGTGTATCATTCGTGTACATTTCCTTCGCCTTCTTACTAAACGAGAAACAGTCTTGGTTATCCAAAGGTGAGTATTGAAGCCGTCTTGATGTTACACTCGTCCAGAGGTGACTGTGGAAGCCATTTTGATCTTACAGTCGTCCAGAGGCGATTATGGATGCCATCTTGGTCTTACACTCGTCCAAAGTGACTTAAGGAAGCCATCTCGATGTTACACTCATCCTGGAAGGAGGACCTGGAATCTTGCAAGCCTCGCTGGAAAGTTGCGAAGGCTGGTGGGTGGCAGAGCGATTTACCTAATGAAAAAGTTCCACTATATGATTGTCTCCTTCCAGTTACTCTCGCCTGGAAGCAGTCGCTGTGCTGGAATAGTCAAACTTGATCCATAAATTTGCTACGTCCCATCTTGAAATGCCGAGCCTCTGCGAGGATGAAGAAGGCACTGTGGAGGATAACTTGATGACTCTGTGAAGGATGATCTTGTGGCACTCTGGAGGATGTTCTTCTGGCCCTGAAGGATACTCTCGTGGCCCTGGTGGATGATCTTCTGCCTGGAGGGTGCTCTTATGGCCCTGGAAAATGTTCTCGTGGCCATGGAGGGTGTTCTTTTGGCTCTGGTGTTTTTTCTGTCCCTAGAGGGTGTTCTCGTGGCCCTGGAGGGTGTTCTCGGGGCCCTGGAGGGTGTTCTTCTGGCCCTGAAGAATGTTCTATTGGCCTTAAAGGATGCTACTGTTTTGTTTTCTCGGCGTCTTTGGTGTATGTGTGTGTGTGTGTGTGTGTGGTGTTTTAATGCTTTAGTGAAACTAATTCCATTTCAAGGGCCACCTCCCCCTCCCATCTCCCAGTGTTTACAAATTCGGGACATTTTTTTTCATTTTGACAAACGCCTCATTGCCCCTTCACCTCCACCCCTCCACCTTACACCTCCCCCCTCCCCCAAACACCTCCCCCCTCCCCCTAACACCTCCCCTCCCCCTACCTCCTCCCCGTGAATATCTGTCCGCCACTATTCATTTTGACACGACAACATATACACCTCCATATTGCCCACATGCAATGCACGTTATTCAAGGATATGTACGTACGTAATTAATGCAGCGTTGGTATGTCAGCGTTGCTCGTAATGATGTGTGGACGTCTGATGATGCGAAGTTGTATTTTCGATGCTGAAATATAGTGTTCTTTGCTGTTTGTGGTGTAGTGGTAAGTTATCCAGCTGGTGGTATCCACTACTGTGGTAAGTTATCCACCGGCTGGTATACACTACTGTATAATTCAACATCAGACTGAAGAGGGCGTCTTATTATAAAGGGTTTCACTATGAGGACGCTGAGCGATAGACTACAAATATTGTTCTCGATTTTTTTTAGCCAGGTTGCAGCAGGCGTCACCTCTGTGGATCTCCACGTTGTGGTCCTGCAACAGACATTGGGAAGAAATCGATCATCTACAGTTTTATTAAAGTCTCTTTAAGTGTATTCTTCTGACTACGCTTGACTCCTTCGATTTTTTTTTCATTTGAATTTGGTCATGCGTTTTGATGCTGTCAGTTGTGGCAGTGCTGAGCCACCCAAAAGGGCTCATGATCCAAGGAATTAGACCTATTCTCCTTTTGATTCACACACACACACATCTAAGAAGTCATTCAAGACTCTGTACATCGTGTATGTCAGGCCCATATTGGAGTATGCAGCACCAGTATGGAACCCATCTGATCAAACACGTCAAGAATTTAGAGAAGGCTCAAAGGTTTGCAACAAGACTAGTCCCGAAGCTAAATGGTATGTCCTACGAGGAGAGGTTAAGGGAACTCAACCTGACAGCACTGGAGACAGGAGGGATAGGGAGGACATGATAACAACATATAAAATACTGAGAGGAATTGACAAGGTGGGTAAGGACAGGATGTTTCAGAGATGTGACACAGCTAAAAGAGGTCACAATTGGAAGTTGAAGACTCTTATAAGTCACAAGGATGTTAGGAAATACTTCTTCAGTCATAGAGTTGTCAGGAAGTGGAACAGTCTGGAGAATGATGTAGTGGAGGGAGGATCTATACACAGCTTTAAGAAGAGGTAGTATGATAAAACTCATGGAGCAGGGACAGTGGACCTAGTAGCGACGAGTGAAGAGGCGGGGCCAGGAGCAATGAATCTACCCCTGCAACCACAATTAGGCGAGTGTACACACACACACACACACACACACACACACACACACACACACACACACACACACACACACACACACACACACACACACACACACACATTACAGGCCTGGTAATAATGATGAGCTGGCCAAGCTTGCCAGTTAATCTGACCTTCATAATGAGTCTTAGTGATATTGCCTCTAATTGCCTCAGGGATAATAGGAAAAAATAGCCACATTGTAAGCCGCTCCTCTGTTCAGCCTCATTTGATGACGTTCCATTCCATTTTTTTTTCAGGTCCATATCATTTTGGTTTATTCCGTTCCGTATCACGCTGTTTCGTTCCACTCCTTTGCGTAAGGTGTTCCGTTCCGCACCGTTGCTTGAACTGCTATTTCCTTCCGTTGCGTACCACGCCGTTACGTTCTATAGGGCTGCGTATCATGCTGTTACGTTCTACAAGGCTGCGTATCATGCTGTTACGTTCTACAAGGCTGCGTATCATGCTGTTACGTTCTACAAGGCTGCGTATCATGCTGTTACGTTCTACAAGGCTGCGTATCATGCTGTTACGTTCTACAAGGCTGCGTATCATGCTGTTACGTTCTACAAGGCTGCGTATCATGCTGTTACGTTCTACAAGGCTGCGTATCATGCTGTTACGTTCTACAAGGCTGCGTATCATGCTGTTACGTTCTACAAGGCTGCGTATCATGCTGTTACGTTCTATAGGGCTGTGTACCACGCTGTTACGTTCTACAAGGCTGCGTATCATGATGTTACGTTCTACAAGGCTGCGTATCATGCTGTTACGTTCTACAAGGCTGCGTATCATGCTGTTACGTTCTACAAGGCTGCGTATCATGTTGTTACGTTCTACAAGTCTGCGTACCATGTTGTTACGTTCTACAAGACTGCGTACCACGCTGTTACGTTCTACAAGGCTGCGTATCATGCTGTTACGTTCTACAAGACTGCGTACCATGTTGTTACGTTCTACAAGACTGCGTACCACGCTGTTACCTTCTACAAGGCCGCGTACCATGTTGTTACCTTCTACAAGACTGCGTACCATGTTGTTACCTTCTACAAGACTGCGTACGACGCTGTTACGTTCCATTCTCATGCTTTTCCTGCCGTTCTGTCCCTTGTTTCGTGATCGTCTTTTCGGATTAAACAACAAAACTACAAGGAGAATTTGTAACTAAAGTTTGCACGTTTCGAATATCATTCGAAACCTCGTTGGTGGATCCTTTATCGTGGGAGTCTTGGATAAAGGCGCTTGTGTACAGTTCAGGATATTTAAGGTAACGTTTCGCCACGAGCGGCTTAGGACTGATGAAGCCAGTCGGGCGAAACGTTTCCTTTAATGTTCTCAGCTTTATACAAGTGTCCCTCCTCGTAGCTTTTCAGTGTCAGCATCTGCAATTATCGTGGGAGTCACCGGTGCTCGAAGATGGTGAGCGGAACGTCGAGGCGCTCAACTTGCTTTGATTGCTAGTGATTGAAGGCAGAATGGATCGGTCACCGGCCTCTCGAGCAGCCGCCATCAGAAATATACGGCATCAGATGGTGGTAGTTATGGTGTAGTAGTTATGATGGTGGTAGTTGTGGTGTAGTAACTGTGATGGTGGTAGTTGTGGTGTAGTAACTATGATGGTTGTGGCGTAGTAACTATGATGGTGGTAGTTATGGTGTAGTAACTATGATGGTGGTAGTTGTGGTGTAGTAACTATGATGGTGGTAGTTATGGTGTAGTAGCTATGATGGTGGTAGTTGTGGCGTAGTAACTATGATGGTGGTAGTTGTGGTGTAGTAGCTATGATGGTGGTAGTTGTGGCGTAGTAACTATGATGGTGGTAGTTGTGGTGTAGTAGCTATGATGGTGGTAGTTGTGGTGTAGTAACTATGATGGTGGTAGTTGTAGTGTAGTAACTATGATGGTGGTAGTTGTAGTGTAGTAACTATGATGGTGGTAGTTGTGGTGTAGTAACTATGATGGTGGTAGTTGTGGTGTAGTAGCTATGATGGTGGTAGTTGTGGTGTAGTAACTGTGATGGTGGTATTTGTGGTGTAGTAACTATGATGGTGGTAGTTGTGGTGTATTAACTATGATGGTGGTAGTTGTGGTGTAGTAACTATGATGGTGGTAGTTGTGGTGTAGTAACTATGATGGTGGTAGTTGTAGTGTAGCAACTATGATGGTGGTAGTTGTAGTGTAGCAACTATGATGGTGGTAGTTGTAGTGTAGTAACTATGATGGTGGTAGTTGTGGTGTAATAACTATGATGGCGGTAATTGTGGTGTAGTAACTATGATGGTGGTAGTTGTGGTGTAGTAACTATGATGGTGGTAGTTGTGGTGTAGTAACTATGATGGTGGTGGTTGTGGTGTAGTAACTATGATGGTGGTAGTTGTGGTGTATTAACTATGATGGTGGTAGTTGTAGTGTAGTAACTATGATGGTGGTAGTTGTGGTGTAGTAACTATGATGGTGGTAGTTGTGGTGTAGTAACTATGATGGTGGTAGTTGTGGTGTAGTAACTATGATGGCGGTAGTTGTGGTGTAGTAACTATGATGGTGGTAGTTGTGGTGTAGTAACTATGATGGTGGTAGTTGTGGTGTAGTAACTATGATGGTGGTAGTTGTGTAGTAACTGTGATGGTGGTAGTTGTGGTGTAGTAACTATGATGGTGGTAGTTGTGGTGTAGTAACTATGATGGTGGTAGTTGTGGTGTAGTAACTATGATGGTGGTAGTTGTGGTGTAGTAGCTATGATGGTGGTAGTTGTGGTGTAGTAGCTATGATGGTGGTAGTTGTGGTGTAGTAACTATGATGGTGGTAGTTGTGGTGTAGTAGCTATGATGGTGGTAGTTGCGGTGTAGTAACTATGATGGTGGTAGTTGTGGTGTAGTAACTATGATGGTGGTAGTTGTGGTGTAGTAACTATGATGGTGGTAGTTGTGGTGTAGTAGCTATGATGGTGGTAGTTGTGGTGTAGTAACTGTGATGGTGGTAGTTGTGGTGTAGTAACTATGATGGTGGTAGTTGTGGTGTAGTAGCTATGATGGTGGTAGTTGTGGTGTAGTAACTATGATGGTGGTAGTTGTGGTGTAGTAGTTATGATGGTGGTAGTTGTGGTGTAGTAACTATGATGGTGGTAGTTGTGGTGTAGTAGCTATGATGGTGGTAGTTGTGGTGTAGTAGCTATGATGGTGGTAGTTGTGGTGTAGTAACTGTGATGGTGGTAGTTGTGGTGTAGTAACTGTGATGGTGGTAGTTGTGGTGTAGTAACTGTGATGGTGGTAGTTGTAGTGTAGTAACCGAAGGATTTTTTTTTTTAGATAAATAATCGGTCGAATTTGCCTAGGACCAGAATCTCGATTCTCTTCCTCTTATATATGTAACAGCAGTCATTCTCTCTCTCTCTCTCTCTCTCTCTCTCTCTCTCTCTCTCTCTCTCTCTCTCTCTCTCTCTCTCTCTCTCTCTCTCTCTCTGAGAGGAAACTCATTAAAACTTGTACCAGGGGAAAACACATACAATCAGAGAGTGATCATCAGAATCATGGAAGTCTGACAGTTACCATCACAATCATGGAAGTCTGACAGTTACCATCACAATCATGGAAGTCTGACAGTTACCATCACAGTCATGGAAGTCTGACAGTTACCATCACAACCATGGAAGTCTGACAGTTACCATCACAATCATGGAAGTCTGACAGTTACCATCACAGTCATGGAAGTCTGACAGTTACCATCACAACCATGGAAGTCTGACAGTTATCACAATCAACAGTCATCACAACAATAACGAATACAGCAACACATACAACAACGAATACAACAACACATTCAACAAAAGCAACAGCAGACAACCCTGGCTTCACAACAATCTCAACAAAAGCTGGAATCTACGACTTTAAGTTATAGCGAAGCGTATACGCACTAAGTCAGCACCTCACCAAGAATTTACGCTCGCTAGTTTTAATGACGCATTTTTTGCGTATTCTAAATAAATTGGATTGAATCCTCTTTGAACTGCAGGAAAGAGATTTGGGGTATCAAATGAATGTTTCTCTTACCCCATATTTTGTATGTGTGTGTGTGTGTGTGTGTGTGTGTGTGTGTGTGTGTGTGTGTGTGTGGGTGTGTGTGTGTGGGTGTGTGTGTGTGTGGGTGTGTGTTTATACCTTTCACCATCAGCACCTGCTGTCATACAATGAATACCTACTTTCACAATCAGCACCTGCCGCAATACAGTCATCACCTGCCATCACACAATCATTACCTTCTAACACACAATCATTATCTTCTAACACACAGTCATCACCTGCTCTTATACAGTCAACACCTGCCGTCATATAGTCATTACCTGCTGTTACAATTAACTCCGTCAATCAACAACTGTCATACAATTAGCACCTGCTGTCACACAATCAACGCCTGCTATCATACAATCAACACCTGTCATACAATCGGCTCCAGCTATCACACAACACCTGCCGTCATATAGTCATCACCTGCTGTCAAACAATCAACACCCGCTGTCATACAGTCAACACCTGCCTTGAATAAACACAAATATTTTATTCTGCTGAATCTATTGCAGTCACAGAAAAAAAAATCATCCCCAGGCCTTGACTTCAATACGACTCTGGGGGAAGCCAAAAAAAATGTGTTTTGTATTCTGTTAGACTTCAAAGGAGTTCCTCTTGAATTTATGTAAACCTGCAGTCGAACAATGAATTAGTTGAAGTTTTAGGCTGGTATTTAAACCTGTAGTTGAGCACTTGATGAAGGTTTAGGCTCGAGGGTGTTTTAATTACATCAGGTTAGAAATTTTATGTTATAGGACCTTGATTATTCTAGGGGAAGGGAAGGAAGGGAAGGGAACGGATCTCTTCTTATTCCTTGGATCGTAACTGGCAACCGCCATTTGCGATCCGTTTACGAATCTTCCAATTGTTGTTAAAAGTTATGGTTATTAGTTACACCTTTCGTGTTTCAGGCCTATCACGCACGTTTCGAACGACTGTCAGTGTCAGAGGTCCCCGACTCTTCAACGCCCTCACTCCGTGCATAAGTGGAATAACCGACAAACCTCTGTCTTTAAGAGATATTGATCAGTTCCTGATCAGCCGGGCTGTGGTTCGTACGTTGTATTGCGTGCTGCCAGCAGTATCAGCCTGGTGAATCGGGCAATAAACCACCGGGAGGCCTGGTATGATAGCGGGCCGCAGAGAGGGGGCGTTGAACTTTCGGAGACATCCTTCAAGTACTGACCATCTTCGTCAATACCCACCACCACCTGGGTATGGAAGTGTCGTAAGTAAATATTAACTGGAAGTGAGAGATTGACTTAGTGAGGCGTACTGTTCACTATAAGTGTGTTGGAAATTAGTATCAGGAAGTTGCTAGCTAGTATCATGGTAATGGTAGTATCTGACGTTGAATGGTCGCGAGATTATCCAGTGACGGAAATTGAAATCCCTTTTGATCAGTAGAAGTAAAACAATACGTGAATGGTAATGGTTGTGAACTATTACTCCTGTGTTTGGACTACTGTGTTACTCCTGTGGGCTGAGAAGTACGTGTTACTCCTGTGTTTGGACTCCTGTGGGCTGAAAAGTACGTGCTATTGCTGTGTTTGGACTCCTGTGGGCTGAGAAGTACGTGTTACTCCTGTGTTTGGACTCCTGTAGGCTGAGAAGTACGTGTTACTCCTGTGTTTGGACTCCTGTAGGCTGAGAAGTACGTGTTACTGCTGTGTTTGGACTCCTGTAGGCTGAGAAGTACGTATTACTGCTGTGTTTGGACTCCTGTCGACTGAGAAGTACGTATTGCCCCTGTGTTTGGACTCCTGTGGTCTGAGAAGTGAGTATTTCTTCTGTGTTTGGACTCCTGTGGGCTGAGAAGTACATATTACTGCTGTGTTTGGCTGTGTTGGACTCTAGGTAAATAACAATTAAAAGTGCTCAGGGGATTTAAAAAATATATTGAAACTAATTGGATAGTAGAAGGAAGACAGCTGGTGGAAGACAGCCCAGCTGGTGGTACACACCACAGTTGATGGAAGACACCACAGCTGGTGCAAGACACCACAGCTGCTGGATGACAGCTGGGCTGGTGGAACACACCTCCAGCTGGTGGAACACACCCCCAGCTGGTGGAACACCCCAGCTGGTGGAATACATCCCAGCTGGTGGAACACACCCCAGCTGGTGGTACACATCCCAGCTGATGGAACACACCCCAGCTGGTGGAACACACCCCCAGCTGGTGGAACACATCTCAGCTGGTGGAACACATCCCAGCTGATGGTGTTGAAGATATTGGCCTTACCAGCTAAGATATAATTTATAAATTTGAATATATTGAACACTTAGCTGATAAAAGACAGCAAATCGTCTACACAGCCGCCCCTGCAGACGAGGTCTTGAAAGCTGTCGAAGGCATCTCAACATGGGCTGTCAAGAAATATAATTTGTAAGTATATAAATTACCCCTGAGGGGTGTTATGTCAGCATATTTCATTCGATGATGGCTGACGATATACCTACTTGTTTGGACTCAAAAGTCCACACCTTACTGCCGACTATAGGTTGATTACAAACTCCTTGCGACTCAAGAACTGCGCAGTCCCCCGATCTACAAGAAATTCGTAACATACCTTGCTCTTGTAACGTGAGCTATGGTGTTCTCAACACCTTCGACAGGTATTGGTGACTTGATAGAAGCTGAAGTGTCCTTGGATGTCCACGTCTTCCATTGTCTAGGAAACGCACACTGGTACACTATGTTCCACAAGATTTGTCTTTATTGTTCACAATTTTATCACAAGAGAAGCTGATCACACTTCTCTTAAGTGTTTATTGTGTTTTGTGAGACACTTTATTCACACTAACGCACAGATCAGTGTTCTTTGCTGGTTATCCTGGCGTCAGTGTGACTCTCACTAGAGTCAAAGCTAGTCTCGCGACACCACACCGCCCCAAGCCGTTGCTCCCCTAATACACAAAAAAACGCTGACCTAGTACCTTGCATCCTTGTCACCTCCTCGATGAAGCAAAGCAGAATGTTTGTTTCTTGCTGTCTTAAGCATAGACAACAATGTGCACTATCTTTACTATGGTAATAAAGTGGGAGCAGGATTTTCCTTAATTGTCCTGCTAAGTAAGAGATGTACTGTCTCTTATAAAAATACACTGCAACACCGCTGCAAGGAGCAGAGGTCACTTGACTACGTCGCATAGCATCTGTGATCAATTACTCACTCTAGCAGTAAACAAGACGCTCGCCCCTTCTGAGAGGGCTTGGCCCCTCAGGGCTGAAAGGGGCTGAAGGGGCTGAAAGGGCTGAAGGGGGCTGATACCCCCCTCCTGGAGAAAATTTCTCCACAGATGGTACACATCCCAGCTAGTGGAACACACCCCAGCTGGGGGAACACACCCCTAGCTGGTGGAACACACCCCCAGCTGGTGGTACACATCCCAGCTGGTGGAACACCCCCAGCTAGTGGAACACATCCCAGCTGGTGGAACACACCCCAGCTGGTGGAACACACCCCAGCTGGTGGAACACATCCCAGCTGGTGGTACACATCCCAGCTGGTGGAACACACCCCAGCTGGTGGTACACATCCCAGCTGATGGAACACACCCCAGCTGGTGGAACACACCCCCAGCTGGTGGAACACATCCCAGCTGGTGGAACACATCCCAGCTGGTGGAACACACCCCAGCTGGTGGAACACACCCCAGCTGGTGGAACACACCCCAGCTGGTGGAACACATCCCAGCTTGTGGAACACATCCCAGCTGGAGGAACACACCCCAGCTGGTGGAACACACCCCAGCTGAGGGAACACACCCCAGCTGGAGGAACACACCCCAGCTGGAGGAACACACCCCAGCTGGTGGAACACACCCCAGCTGGGGGAACACACCCCAGCTGGGGGAACACACCCCAGCTGGGGGAACAGCTACAGTCATATTCACTTACATACCAACCTATTTAACGAAGCATTCTGCAATATAATGTCCACCCCCACTCATTTTCCATGGGGTGTGGAAAGGAGAGGGCATTTAATGGGGAGATGGGAGAAAATAGTGTACCTAATGGGGACATCCTCCTATGAGGGGTCAAGTTGGGGATTGTGGTCGATTTATCCAGAAGCTATTATAATAAACTAATTTCCCTCTTCCCCTCTACGCCCACACCCCTCTCTCTCCCCTCTCCCCTCTCCCTTCCCTCTCCCTGCTTAAATATTCCCCTCTCACTCCCCTACCTCCCCTTCAACTTCAGCCATCCCATCGCCCCTCACCCTGTCAACTACACCCTTCCCAGCAATATTCCCTACCCCACACCTCTGGCAGGGAGCATGAGCTTTAAGATACAGCTCTAAGATAGAGCTTCTTTGAGATACAGCTGTAACATAGTTGAACGATTGAGCTCTATTTAAATTACTGCTCTAAGATAAAGTTCTCAGACTGAGCTCTGTTTAAGATATAATTCCTAGAGCTTTTTTAAGATAAACTGTAAATTTGAGTTTTGTTAAGTTCTACCTTAAAGCTCTAAAATAGAGCTTTAAGGAAGGACACTTTACATTTATTATATTATTAATTTATTCATAATATTTTGTTAAATATAACCTACAGATATCTTTCCTTGACTATTATTTACTTTGATTTTAATTAAATACAAAATGCATTCGGTCATCATTATCATCAGTAACTGGATGATAAATTGGCTTGTGTTCATGTACGAGAATATGTCGTATGGACGCCAGGGAACACATGCATACACCCGGGGCCAGGAGCTGTGACTCGACCCCTGTAACCGCATGTAGGTAAGTACACACTCGGACAAATTAAAGATAAAAAAAAGATGGAAAAGATTGAGTATTTCATCTTCTTGATACACCATCTTCACTCTGGTTGTTTGCTGGTCTTGTCTGTTCCAAAGTGGGAGTTTGTCTCCCAGACTGGGAGTTTATTGTCTCCCAGACTGGGAGTTTATTGTCTCCCAGACTGGGAGTAATAGTTTATTGTGTTCCAGACTGGAAGTTTATTGTGTTCCAGACTGGGAGTTTATTGTGTTCCAGACTGGGAGTTTATTGTGTTCCAGACTGGGAGTTTATTGTCTCCCAGACTGGGAGTTTATTGTCTCCCAGACTGGGAGTTTATTGTCTCCCAGACTGGGAGTTTATTGTCTCCCAGACTGGGAGTTTATTGTCTCCCAGACTGGGAGTAATAGTTTATTGTGTTCCAGACTGGGAGTTTATTGTCTTCCAGACTGGGAGTTTATTGTGTTCCAGACTGGGAGTTTATTGTGTTCCAGACTGGGAGTTTATTGTGTTCCAGACTGGGAGTTTATTGTGTTCCAGACTGGGAGTTTATTGTGTTCCAGACTGGGAGTTTATTGTCTTCCAGACTGGGAGTTTATTGTCTTCCAGACTGGGAGTTTATTGTGTTCCAGACTGGGAGTTTATTGTCTCCCAGACTGGGAGTTTATTGTGTTCCAGACTGGGAGTTTATTGTCTCCCAGACTGGGAGTTTATTGTCTTCCAGACTGGGAGTTTATTGTCTTCCAGACTGGGAGTTTATTGTGTTCCAGACTGGGAGTTTATTGTCTCCCAGACTGGGAGTTTATTGTGTTCCAGACTGGGAGTTTATTGTGTTCCAGACTGGGAGTTTATTGTGTTCCAGACTGGGAGTTTATTGTGTTCCAGACTGGGAGTTTATTGTGTTCCAGACTGGGAGTTTATTGTCTTCCAGACTGGGAGTTTGTCTTCCAGACTGGGAGTTTATTGTCTCCCAGACTGGGAGTTTATTGTCTCCCAGACTGGGAGTTTATTGTCTTCCAGACTGGGAGTTTATTGTCTTCCAGACTGGGAGTTTATTGTCTTCCAGACTGGGAGTTTATTGTCTTCCAGACTGGGAGTTTATTGTCTTCCAGACTGGGAGTTTATTGTCTTCCAGACTGGGAGTTTATTGTCTTCCAGACTGGGAGTTTATTGTCTCCCAGACTGGGAGTTTATTGTCTCCCAGACTGGGAGTTTATTGTCTCCCAGACTGGGAGTTTATTGTCTCCCAGACTGGGAGTTTATTGTCTTCCAGACTGGGAGTTTATTGTCTTCCAGACTGGGAGTTTATTGTCTTCCAGACTGGGAGTTTATTGTGTTCCAGACTGGGAGTTTATTGTCTTCCAGACTGGGAGTTTATTGTCTCCCAGACTGGGAGTTTATTGTGTTCCAGACTGGGAGTTTATTGTCTCCCAGACTGGGAGTTTATTGTGTTCCCGACTGGGAGTTTATTGTCTCCCAGACTGGGAGTTTATTGTGTTCCAGACTGGGAGTTTATTGTGTTCCAGACTGGGAGTTTATTGTGTTCCAGACTGGGAGTTTATTGTCTTCCAGACTGGGAGTTTATTGTGTTCCAGACTGGGAGTTTATTGTGTTCCAGACTGGGAGTTTATTGTCTCCCAGACTGGGAGTTTATTGTCTCCCAGACTGGGAGTTTATTGTGTTTCAGAGTGTGAGTTTGTTGTGTCCCAGAGTGTGAGTTAATTTTCTCCCAGAGTAGGAGTACGTGTCCCGAAGTGGGAGTGTGTCTCCCAGAGTGGAAGCTTATTCTGTCAGGAGACATAAGGAGGGAAGGAGCCAATCGGAGAAGGTAGAGAGAGAGAAATTGGGAAGAAAGGATTAGAGACTGGGTTATGGGGACGAGATTAGATATTATGAGAGGTGAGGATGATTGAATTGAAGTGAACTAGGGGTAATGAGAAGAACGTAGTGACTAAAGAGGATGTAGGGGGATAAAGGCGAAGGAATGGATAAGGCTGAATAAGGGAGAGCTATGAATGAGCGGTAAACAATGTGAAATGGGCAATAAGTGGGTCAGGACTGGTGATCTGGCTGTGTAGTAACAGTACTGCGTACTCTGATGCAAAGTGGGCAGGTTTGAATCCTACTGTGGACTGAGAAATGAGGTTCGTAAATAATTTCGCCCGTTTGCGAATTGTTAAGCGTGGATGTATTTCTTATATTTTGCAATCAAATTTAGGCTTTCGCAAATATATAGCCGGGCAAGCAGAGGATTTTAAAGGCCCTTATGCAAGTGCTCTGAAAATCTTGAGGGAAGGCTTCCAGGACTCTCTTTTCAAATGTGTTTCCGAGAATGGAAATCACAGAGGTGGAGAGCCACTGGTAGAGAAGACCACGGTGATGGCGTCTCTAAAGGAAAGCCAGTAAGGACCTAGCACATTGGAAAGACCTGGGAACATCTGAGGCAGGGATGATAGGGTCTAGAGAGAGAGAGAGAAGGAAGGAAAGAGAGAGAGAGAAAGAGAGCACAAGGAGGTCTTGACTTGAAGTCTGAGGTGTGTTCTATCGCTGAAGAAGGACCAACCCGGCCCAAATTTTGGTTATTGTTATTTTTGATGGCTATTCAGAGACGTCCTTTAACGAAAGGTGAAGATTTTTGCCTCAATTGTGGAGGCTGAGAGCGCGAACTGAAGTGAGATGTGAGATAAAGATGGTTCGTAAATTCTTAGGGTATTGTAGAAGTGGTAGTGCTAGTTGTAGTAATAATAGTGGTAGTTGTAGTAGTGGTAGTAATAGTTGTAGTATTAGTAGTAGTGCTAGGAGTAGTTGTAGTAGTAGTCGAAGTAGTTGTAATAGTCATAGAAGTATTGGTAGTAGTTATAAAATCGGTAGTATGTGCTGTAGCAGCAGCAGCAACAATAGTAGTATTTGTAATAGTAATAGTTGAATTAGAATTAAGAACAGTAATAATGTTAATAAAGTAGCTAAATTATATCAGAAATAATAGTGCTAATAGTAGTAGTAGTAGTAGTAGTAGTTATGGTGGTAAGAACAGCAGCATTAGAGTAATAATAGTAATAGTATCATGACTTTTAGTAAAAGTGAAGATTCGAGCTAAAACGAATGATAATAATGGAAGAGGAGCGAAGGTGGGAGTTAGAGAGAGAGAGAAGGAAGATAAAAATATCTCTGATTGTGTATGTGTTAAAACGTTACTGTAATCCCCAGTAACCCAGTAACCAACCAAACGAGAATGATGGCTGCTGTAGGTAGAAGTGGATCAGGGAATGGGTAGGGTTTGTACCCACGGCAAGTGGGTTGTAAAACTCACAAGCCATTGCGTTAACCACTGGGCCAGCTGCTGGCTGTAATAACATACATTCAACTAGGCCGCAGCAGCGAGGGGTGCGAATATTTTTTTCCACTCTTAATTACAGAAAAGGCAAGAGGAAATGAAATAGTGTAATTATAAGGAAGTGGAAGAGGAAGTGGAGTCAGTATAAACAAGAGGAATGACTTAGCTTGAAGACTCTTAAAGAAACTAAAATATAAAACCTGTACGACAACGAAACAGGACAGAAACATGACATCCTTCAAATTTTCAACTAAGATGCATGTCTTTATCTATCGCGACCTCTTTACGGTGTAGATAAGAGGCAAGTTGTCTGGAGAGCACTCAGTGCGTGTGCTGCAGACTATGAAGGGCACTAAGTGTGTGTGCTGCAGACCATGAAGGGCACTAAGTGTGTGTGCTGCAGACCATGAAGGGCACTAAGTGTGTGTGCTGCAGACCATGAAGGGCACTAAGTGTGTGTGCTGCAGACCATGAAGGGCACTCAGTGTGTGTGCTGCAGACATGAAGGGCACTCAGTGTGTGTGCTGCAGACATGAAGGGCACTCAGTGTGTGTGCTGCAGACCATGAAGGGCACTAAGTGTGTGTGCTGCAGACATGAAGAGCACTCAGTGTGTGTGCTGCAGACATGAAGAGCACTCAGTGCGTGTGCTGCAGACTATGAAGGGCACTAAGTGTGTGTGCTGCAGACCATGAAGGGCACTAAGTGTGTGTGCTGCAGGCCATGAAGGGCACTAAGTGTGTGTGCTGCAGACATGAAGAGCACTCAGTGTGTGTGCTGCAGACCATGAAGGGCACTCAGTGTGTGTGCTGCAGACCATGAAGGGCACTAAGTGTGTGTGCTGCAGGCCATGAAGGGCACTAAGTGTGTGTGCTGCAGACATGAAGAGCACTCAGTGTGTGTGCTGCAGACCATGAAGGGCACTCAGTGTGTGCTGCAGACCATGAAGGGCACTAAGTGTGTGTGCTGCAGACATGAAGAGCACTCAGTGTGTGTGCTGCAGACCATGAAGGGCACTAAGTGTGTGTGCTGCAGACATGAAGAGCACTCAGTGTGTGTGCTGCAGACCATGAAGGGCACTAAGTGTGTGTGCTGCAGACATGAAGAGCACTCAGTGTGTGTGCTGCAGACCATGAAGGGCACTAAGTGTGTGTGCTGCAGACCATGAAGGGCACTCAGTGTGTGTGCTGCAGACCATGAAGGGCACTCAGTATGTGTGCTGCAGACCATGAAGGGCACTAAGTGTGTGCTGCAGACCATGAAGGGCACTCAGTGTGTGCTGCAGACCATGAAGGGCACTAAGTGTGTGTGCTGCAGACATGAAGAGCACTCAGTGTGTGTGCTGCAGACCATGAAGGGCACTCAGTGTGTGCTGCAGACCATGAAGGGCACTCAGTGTGTGTGCTTCAGACCATGAAGGGCACTAAGTGTGTGCTGCAGACCATGAAGGGCACTCAGTGTGTGTGCTGCAGACCATGAAGGGCACTCATTGTGTGCTGCAGACCATGAAGGGCACTCAGTGTGTGTGCTGCAAACCATGAAGAGCACTCAGTATGTGTGCTGCAAACCATGAAGGGCACGCAAGATGGGATGTGTTTGGATCCTTCCTGCCATTTCAGAGGCATCTGGGGCAAGTGCAATGCGTCTGCAAGACGAATGATGCAATACAGATCCGGCCTTCTGTTGAGACCACGTCCGCCATTTTTCTTACTTCCTGTAGGTCATTTGGCTACTTACATATACAGTGAGAGAGAGATTGATTTTGTTGGCGAGTGCTAGAAGGCTGGATTGCGAAAGAACATGTTGAGACTTCAGGAAGAAACAGTCTCTCCCCCACAATTGACCAATAAGAAAAAGCCTTGTGTTGAATTCCACAGAGGAACCAGATACCATAGACGAAGAGATGCGCCGGCGGCCAGAAATTACGACTGTCGCAGCGGAAAACGAAAAAAAAAAAAAGGAACCGTTTCCAAAAGAAAAGAAAAAAAAAAACCTGGAGAGCAGCAGCCGTTTCTCAGCGTCCAGGTTTAAGGGAGGAAACGAAGAGTTCTCTTCAAGAACTCGATAAAAAAAAACGTTTTATTTTTAGCTTCTTAATTAAAACAGCGCCTGGATAATAGGGGGATTAATAAAAGCATAAAGAAGGAGCACTGCAGTAGGCCTACTGGCCCATACTAGGCAGGTCTTTCTCAAACCCAAAAAGCTAACAAAAGCATTTTCTCATCCAAAGAAACGAAAAGGTAGTTCTCGTTTTTTGGATTAAGAGTCCTTCGCTAGCACCAAGGCAACGCTCTTTAAAGGCTGAGAATCAAAGAGTTGTGGGTGAGAGTGCCATTTGGATTTCAGGAGCCATAGCTGTTTCCAGCACTGAGGTAGGATGCTCGTGTGTTGCACAGCTTGTGGTGATATTCTGGCTATTTACAGAGAAGGGAGGCAGAAAGTGAGGTTAGGAATGGAAGAGAGAGAGAGAGAGAATAAGTGAAGAATGAGCGGGGGAAACTGAGTGGAGTAGCAATAAGAGAGTGAGAAAGGGCGAGATTGAGTGACTAAGGAAGAAGGAAAATAAGAAAGAGGAGAAAAGGCAAGCAAGAGAGAGAGAGAGAGAGAGATGAAAGCCGAAAGGTTGTCTGTGAGATCCAGGGATGAACAACGAACTCATACATTGTACATCGTTGAGAGGGAGGTGGGCGTGGATGTGTGTCGTGTGAAGAGGTGTGTGTGTGTAGTGTGGGAGTTGTGTATGTGTGTGTGTGTGTGTAGTGTGGGAATTGTGTATGTGTGTGTGTGTTTGTGTAGTGTGGGAGGTGTGTGTGGTGTGGGAGGTGTGTATGTGTGTGTGTGTGTGTAGTGTGGGAGGTGTGTGTGTGTGTCAGCAGCTACAGGAACAAGTCTGGCTGGCTCCATGCTTTATCACACGTCCTCTGGGGTCTCCCGGCAGATCTCAGCTTGCTGACTCTCTAAGTTTTACACTAGATTGTGTCCGCAATCCGCCGGGTTGACGACCGAATTTGTATTGGCCGACACAGGGAAGGGGTTATTGCTCCTTCCTTGCAGATAACTCACTCCTACGCTGCTGTTATGTTTTTATATATCTGACACTTTCTCTCTTCCACTACATCACTCTTTCCCTTGTTTCCTCTCTCTCTTTCCTTTCCTCTCTCTCTTTCCTTTCCTCTCTCTTCGGATAAAACCGTGAGAGGGGGTGAATCTGTGAACAGGACAAGTCTCCCAACACCTGCTGTCCCTGTTCACGTAGCAATAGATAACTGGAAGTTCAGTCAAACCATACCGCGGGTGGGGTTTGAACCCGCGGTCAGAGTCTCTCAAAACTCCAGACCGTCGCGTTAGCCACTGTCAACTTGTGGGTCGCGTCCGAGGGAAGGAACTAAGGACCTTGACAAAAAAAAATCCATAGTGCATGGCTTTCTCGTTATCCTGGGCTGTTAACCCTCCAGGATTGATCATGTATATAAAGTTCCTCCTCCTTTGCTAAAACTTCTAAATTAATGCAAGAAGTTAGATAAGATTATAAATAGGACAAAATTTCAAGTGAAATAGGACCTGAAATGGGACATGTCTTACAGTGGAAGAGACCTCAGTTAGGTAAGGGCCCTGAGTGTGACAGGACCTCAATTAGGGAAGGACCCTGTGTGAAACGAGACCTCAATTAGGGAAGGACTCTGTGTGAAACAGGACCTCAGTTAGGGAAGGACTGTGTGAAACAGGACCTCAATTAGGGAAGGACCCTGTGTGAAACGAGACCTCAATTAGGGAAGGACTCTGTGTGAAACAGGACCTCAGTTAGGGAAGGACTCTGTGTGAAACAGGACCTCAGTTAGGGAAGGACTCTGTGTGAAACAGGACCTCAATTAGGAAAGGACTGTGTGTGAAATAGGACCTCAATTAGGGAAGGACTCTGTGTGAAACAGGACCTCAGTTAGGGAAGGACTCTGTGTGAAACATGACCTCAATTAGGAAAGGACTGTGTGTGAAATAGGACCTCAATTAGGGAAGGACTCTGTGTGAAACAGGACCTCAATTAGGGAAGGACCCTAAGTGAGTCATGGCCTAACATGGGGTGAACAGGAAGCTGGACATTTATCATCATCCTCTCCCATTAAAACTTCTGGTTTGCCCACCGAGTTGATATTTACCGAGGGTGAGATTAGTTTGAATAAAAGAGAGCACGGGGAACACGCTTTTGAAACCTCGTGAAACTCAAACTCGGTTATATTTTTTTTTAGCGTAGAAGGAAAAAATCGCACTTTGAAAACCAGCGTCAGGGATTTGTAGCGAAGGGATTTTAACAAAAAGATTGAGGTTTTTGCGTAGACTATGCAAGACAGTGGGTTGGCGTAAACGCAGAGCCGAATTTTACTGTACAGTTTCTTAACAATAAGTATCCGAATTTAAGTGGGGAAAATTTTAGACTTATGGAAAATGATTGCGAAATTTAAAAAGAAATTAAAGGCCTTTTTTTCCATATACATATATTTAAGATTTTATACAGGTAACCCGCACATAGGAGAGAGAGAGAAGACGTAATGACAGAAGCTTACGACGACGTTTCAGTCCGACTTGAACCATTTACAAAGTCAGGGTGACTTTGTAAATGGCCCAAGTCGGACCGAAACGTCGTGATAAACTTCTCTCTCCTATGTGCGGGTTATTTGTGTATTCCAGTCGCGTTATTGTGACTTTTTTCTTTCTATATTTAAGAATTTTCTCTCTTTCCCACTAATGAGATGATCCTGAGAATCAACCAAGACGAAGACATGTCATAAATTATTCACATTCGTCAGTGGTAACTTTTAGAAGATTGATGGAATCTTATTAACACGGTTGCAAACAAGCCACGGAACGGGTGGGATTTGAACCCATGGCCTGTGGGTTTCTACGACTCGCTCGCCATTGGAGTTATACCCCTCACCCGTTTCCTGGAGTATACCTGGAGAGGGTTTCGGGGGTCAACGTCTCCGCGGCTCGGTCTGAGACCAGACCTCGTGGTGGATCAGAGTCTGATCAGCCAGGCTGTTGCTACTGGCCGTACGCAAACTGACGTACGAAGCACAGCGCGGCTAGTCAGGTACTGGCTTTAGGTGCCTGTCCAGTATCTTGAAGACAGCCAGTCTTGGGCCCCTGACACTTATTGTGTTGTCTCTCAGTGTACTAGTGGCGTCCCTGCTTTTCATTGGGGGAATGTTGCATCTCCTGCCGAGTCTTTTGCTTTCACAGGGAGTGATTTTCGTGAGCAAGTTTAATGATTACAAATTGCTCACTATAAAACTATAACACTGTCAATAGGACATCATGGGGTGATGTCGGGCGTGATGTCCTGAGGTGATGTCCTGGGGTATCACAGCGAGGTGATGTTTGGCAACAAATGTGATCTGATAATGGTGCAGGAGAAAGCGAAAGGTCGTGTATACCTTCCTGTTTTTAATAGGCTTAATTAGTTATGCATTGTTCCACCTTTTGTGACGTTCTTTACTAAAGGCAATTATCACCCTTTGTAATTAGAAGTGGGGGAGATCTGTTTGTTCCACAGTACCTGCAGAGATTATACCATTACGTCATGAACAGGTACAATGGAAAAATAAAACACAAATGCAGTATAATGCTGTCCTTTATTGACTACGTTTTGCCCACACAGTGGACTTTATCAAGTCACAAACAGATCTTGTGTGTTTATTTTTCCACCGTGCTGGCATTGTACACTTTCTTCATGAACATACATTTGAGTACACGGAGAGCGCTAAAGACGCTGCTCAACTCTCATATAATTACACTTAAAAAAGAGAGGTTGGTTGTAATGTTAACATTAACCGCGAGCTGCTACCACCGGGGCGCCACTAACTCTTAATCCCGCTCGGAATATTCAATCTAATCTCCACATCCTCGTTAATTATTCAATCTTCGTGCAGGCTTTCCAGCGTAGCATGTTAAATGCAACACAAAGAGGAGTCAGTTCAGTTTTAGAGCACATCAGAATGAGATGATATATCGTGTTTTAGCGAGGAGAGTGGACAGGGGAAGTTGTATTGTAGATTCGCCGGTATAATCACCCGGCCCGGGTCTTTTCCAAGAGGTGGCCCGGCCTTGGGAGTCTCTCAGACCAATGTCTGCCATGGGAGGAGGTACAAGTACCTCCTCGTCTTCTGGTGGAGAGGGGAGATGATGTTGATTTAGCGTGAAACGGGCAACGACGATGAACATACAATACGAAAGAGGAGGAACACTGCGGCAGGCCTACTGGTCTGCCGCAGTGTTCTCAAACCCACTAACGGAAATATTTGTGGATTTTTATGCATTTCTTGATGGTTACAGGGATGATGGTGTCGTGAGAAGTGATACAGTTTTTTGTAATCAGTTTGGTGTCATTCCAACCAAATTATATATATATATATATATATATATATATATATATATATATATATATATATATATATATATATATATATATATATATATATTTGTAGTATTTGTATGTCATGTGACATACAATCTGTATACTGCTGTAGAGTTGTATACTACCGGTAGATGGCTTTAATTTTCTTGTTGACAGCCGGCGAAGATGAATTCAGAATTTGTAATTGATCTTTTGAGCAGTGAATCAATGCATAATGTACTTGTTGCATGCAACACTATGCAAGCATTAACTGTGCCAGAAATAACTGTGGAGGCAGTAAATGTGCAGAAAGTAACTGTGCAGGTAGTAACTCTCCAGGTAGTAACTGCCCAGGTAGTAACTGTCCAGGTAGTAAGTGCCAGGTAATAACTGTCCAGATAGTAACTACCGGGTAATAACTGCCCAGGTAGTAACTACCAGGTAATAACTGTCCAGATAGTAACTGTCCAGATAGTAACTGTCCAGGTAGTAACTGCCCAGGTAGTAACTCTCCAGGTAGTAACTGCCCAGGTAGTAACTATCCAGGTAGTAACTGCCCAGGTAGTAACTATCCAGGTAGTAACTGCCCAGGTAGTAACTATCCAGGTAGTAACTGCCCAGGTAGTAACTCTCCAGGTAGTAACTGCCCAGGTAGTAACTCTCCAGGTAGTAACTGCCCAGGTAGTAACTCTCCAGGTAGTAACTGCCCAGGTAGTAACTATCCTATACTGGTGTATAGGTAAAAAAAAAAAAACTCGGTTCTAGTTCTCACACTTTATCTTCCCTTATTCCTTCTTTCCTTTCCCTAATCCCTTTCTCTTTTCTTACCCACCTGCCCCCCTCCCCTTTCCTCTTTCATCCCCCGGCTTTTATTCCCTTCATTCCTCTCTCTCTTCTTCCCTCCTCCGTCCTCTCCTTCCCTCTACCACATTCCTCGCAGAACACATGCATGGTTCCCTGGCACTCATTCAGTTCGCTTTAGCCTCAGTAAGTCCACTCTTACACCATCTACACCACTGTTCAACCACCTACTCCACTACAACGCCACTGTTCAACCACTTACTCCACTACAACGCCACTGTTCAAACGCCTACTCCACTACAACGCCACTGCTCAACCACCTACTCCACTACAATGCCACTGTTCAAACGCCTACTCCACTACGACGCCACTGTTCAACCACCTACTCCACTACAACGCCACTGCTCAACCACCTACTCCACTACAATGCCACTGTTCAAACGCCTACTCCACTACGACGCCACTGTTCAACCACCTACTCCACTACAACGCCACTGTTCAAACACCTACTCCACTACAACGCCACTGTTCAACCACCTACTCCACTACAACGCCACTGTTCAACCACCTACTCCACTACAATGCCACTGTTCAACCACCTACTCCACTACAACGCCACTGTTCAACCACCTACTCTACTACAACGCCACTGTTCAACCACCTACTCTACTACAACGCCACTGTTCAACCACCTACTCTTCTACACCGCCACTGTTCAACCACCTACTCTACTACAACGCCACTGTTCAACCACCTACTCTTCTTCACCGCCACTGTTCAACCACCTACTCTACTACAACGCCACTGTTCAACCACCTACTCTTCTACACCGCCACTGTTCAACCACCTACTCTTCTACACCGCCACTGTTCAACCACCTACTCTTCTACACCGCCACTGTTCAACCACCTACTCTTCTACACCGCCACTGTTCAACCACCTACTCTTCTACACCGCCACTGTTCAACCACCTACTCTACTACAACGCCACTGTTCAACCACCTACTCCACTACAACGCCACTGTTCAACCACCTACTCTACTTCAACTCCACTGTTCAACCACCTACTCTACTACAACGCCACAGTTCAACCACCTACTCCACTACAACGCCACTGTTCAACCACCTACTCTACTACAACGCCACAGTTCAACCACCTACTCTACTACAGCGCCACTGTTCAACCACCTACTCTACTACAACGCCACTGTTCAACCACCTACTCTACTACAACGCCACAGTTCAACCACCTACTCCACTACAACGCCACTGTTCAACCACCTACTCTACTACAACGCCACAGTTCAACCACCTACTCTACTACAGCGCCACTGTTCAACCACCTACTCTACTACAACGCCACAGTTCAACCACCTACTCCACTACAACGCCACTGTTCAACCACCTACTCCACTACAACGCCACAGTTCAACCACCTACTCTACTACAGCGCCACTGTTCAACCACCTACTCTTCTACACCGCCACTGTTCAACCACCTACTCTACTACAACGCCACAGTTCAACCACCTACTCCACTACAACGCCACTGTTCAACCACCTACTCTACTTCAACTCCACTGTTCAACCACCTACTCTACTTCAACTCCACTGTTCAACCACCTACTCCACTACAACGCCACTGTTCAACCACCTACTCCACTACAACGCCACTGTTCAACCACCTACTCCACTACAACGCCACTGTTCAACCACCTACTCCACTACAACGCCACTGTTCAACCACCTACTCCACTACACCGCCACTGTTCAACCACCTACTCCACTACAACGCCACTGTTCAACCACCTACTCCACTACAACGCCACTGTTCAACCACCTACTCCACTACAACGCCACTGTTCAACCACCTACTCCACTACAACGCCACTGTTCAACCACCTACTCCACTACAACGCCACTGTTCAACCACCTACTCCACTACAACGCCACTGTTCAACCACCTACTCCACTACAACTCCACTGTTCAACCACATACTCCACTACAACTCCACTGTTCAACCACCTACTCCACTACAACTCCACTGTTCAACCACCTACTCCACTACAACGCCACTGTTCAACCACCTACTCCACTACAACGCCACTGTTCAACCACCTACTCCACTACAACGCCACTGTTCAACCACCTACTCCACTACAACGCCACTGTTCAACCACCTACTCCACTACAACGCCACTGTTCAACCACCTACTCCACTACAACGCCACTACTACACCACCCACTGACTTGCCTTTCTGCCTAAGTATTTTAAAGGATGCATTTCCTTCTACATTTATGTCTCGTATTTTCTCCTCACTCTCATCTGTATCTCTTGTAGTCTCTTATCTTTGTCTCTTGTAGTCTCTAATCTGTATCTATTGCCTTATCTGTATCTCCTGTGTCCACTTCGCCTTCCTCTACTTCTCACTGCTCCTCGGTACTTCCGTCCACTCCTCACTTCTCCCTCTACTCCACACTACTCCCTCTATCCTTCACTTCTCCCTCTACTCCACACTACTCCCTCTATCCTTCACTTCTCCCTCTACTCCACACTACTTCTATCCTTCACTTCTCCCTCTACTCCACACTACTCCCTCTATTCTTCACTTCTCCCTCTACTCCACACTACTTCTATCCTTCACTTCTCCCTCTACTCCACACTACTCCCTTTATTCCTCAGTTCTCCCTCTACTCCCTCAACTCCTCTTATCATACCGTCATCTGGTGTGGTGCTCGAGGCGACCTAAGTGTTCCCTCTTTAAGTAATGCTCCCATAACCGCTTAAAGAGTCGTTCCAGCGGTGGAAATGTGTCGTTTCTCCCTATGAGAGAGACCTCGTTGACATCGTCTCTTCCGGCCGAGAGATACTTAGTCTCCTTCTGGGAAGCATTAAGGCGGCCACTGTGGGAGACCTTCTTAAAGAGTCGTGATTGTGTGTGTGTGTGTGTGTGTGTGTGTGTGTGTGTGTGTGTGTGTGTGTGTGTGTAATATGACGCAACTTTTGTGTAGTAGCAGATACGTGGAAAGTAATAATTTGATTATTATTATGTGGGATAGCGATGATTATTATTATTAAATTGTTGGTTATAGAGATAAGCGATGATTCCAGGATTCTTCGGTATTGAGTGTTGTCTTCTGTGGCGATAAGCATGTTGACGCAGATACGTACAAGAGTGGAAAGTAGTTATAATTTGATTATTATTATTATTATTATTATTATTATTATTCCGAGTACCTTTGTGGTCTCTGGCAGTATTGCTTCATCGGTAGGAAGAAAAGTTATATTATTATTATTTTCAACAAACCGGCCGTATCCCACCGAGGCAGGGTGGCCTAAAAAGAAAAACGAAAAATTCCCTTTTTAAATTTATTAATGTATACGGGAGAAGGGGTTACTAGTGTCTTGCTCCCGGCATTTTAGTCGCCTCTTAAGACATGCATGACTTACGGGAGAAGAATTCTGTTCCACTTGCCTAAGGAGAATTATTATTATTATTATTATTATTATTATTATTATTATTATTATTATTATTATTATTCCGAGTGTTCTGGTGATTCATAGTACTTCATCACGGAAGCGCTTGGAATGCTGTTTACTAAGACATCACCTGTTTCCTGTGATCTTATTGCATGCGTAGAGGCATGCATGTTACAGTACCGGAGTTACAACAGTTCACATATAACTCTCACTTCGTAGAGGTAGTTACAGATGACGCTACTGACCTTTAACCATTATCAAGCCACAGTCGTCAGCTGGTAATGTTATAGGCGGGTTAAAACCTCGTTTAAAGTTCCTCTCCAGTGTACGTTATCCGAGTATGACAAACGCCTCGTACTTTGTTACTGGCGTGTCACGAATAACTTTAGTTCTCCTCAAGTTATTCGTGTTGGAGATCTTGATCGTTGAGAGATACAATGGGAGAGATAGTATCCTTTGGCTGTCTCGCTTGTGTTAGAGAGATAAGTAGTGAGAGCGTCTCGTTGTGTCTGAGAGAGACAGTTTTCCCGAGAATAAACTCCGGCACTACAGAAAATATAATTTATCTAATATTTAGTTTATTCCTTTGAATTAAAATTCTTATTTATTCGTTTGAGAATTCAATTCACTTTACATTCGTTTAAAAGCTGAATTAAATTGTATAAATTCGGTTTAAAATTCCTATTAACATTTTTATTGTTTAGTCTGTCTTTATAAAGTAAAATATAAATTAATAATATACTTATATAAATTGACATTTTTTTTGTATTTCCATATACATTCCTAGTAACGAATTTGTTCAGTAATTTACATTTACGTTATATAATAACATATACGTTCATTATATTTATATGTTTTTAGTAATATGTATGATGTATAATCTAGGAGGAGCACTGCAGAAGGCATACTGGCCCATGCTAGACAGGTCCAAGTCACCTACTGGCCTTTGCTAGACAGGTACAAGTCACCTACTGGCCCATGCTAGACAGGTACAAGTCACCTACTGGCCCATGCTAGACAGGTACAAGTCACCTACTGGCCTTTGCTAGACAGGTACAAGTCACCTACTGGCCCATGCTAGACAGGTACAAGTCACCTACTGGCCCATGCTAGACAGGTACAAGTCACCTACTGGCCTTTGCTAGACAGGTACAAGTCACCTACTGGCCCATGCTAGACAGGTACAAGTCACCTACTGGCCGATGGTAGACAGGTACAAGTCACCTACTGGCCTATGCTAGACAGGTACAAGTCACCTACTGGCCGATGGTAGACAGGTACAAGTCACCTACTAGCCTATGCTAGACAGGTACAAGTCACCAACTGGCCCATGTTAGACAGGTACAAGTCACCTATTGGCCTATGCTAGACAGGTACAAGTTACCTACTGACCCAAGCTACTGGTTGAAGCCAGTAGTAGCCGGTAACCTTGTTTTTCGGTAACCCGGAAAACAAGGTGGAACACAATCACCATCTTTCATTCAATAGGTTCCTTGACATGAGTGGCAGGATATATCCAGATCGGGAATAATTGAGCATTGTTCTCGGGTATAGGTAACGACACTTTGAAAACACAACGAGGAACACTGCAGATTGTGCAACAATGCATCGAAGAATATTGTTGCAGGGAGCAACCTGCTTCGCTCCTGCTGGCAGGTTGAGATTGCAGGCTTCACACTGCGTCAGAGGATATACAAGATAGCTACCTACACTACGACAGAGGATATACAAGATAGCTACCTACACTACGACTGAGGATATACAAGATAGCTACCTACACTACGACTGAGGATATATAAGATAGCTACCTACACTACGACAGAGGATATACAAGATAGCTACCTACACTACGACAGAGGATATACAAGATAGCTACCTACACTACGACAGAGGATATACAAGATAGCTACCTACACTACGACAAAGGATATACAAGATAGCTACCTACACTACGATAGAGGATATACAAGATAGCTACCTACACTACGACAGAGGATATACAAGATAGCTACCTACACTACGACTGAGGATATACAAGATAGCTACCTACACTACGACTGAGGATATACAAGATAGCTACCTACACTACGACTGAGGATATACAAGATAGCTACCTACACTTCGACTGAAGATATACAAGATAGCTACCTACACTTCGACTGAAGATATACAAGATAGCTACCTACACTACGACTGAGGATATACAAGATAGCTACCTACACTACGACTGAAGATATACAAGATAGCTACCTACACTACGACAGAGGATATACAAGATAGCTACCTACACTACGACAGAGGATATACAAGATAGCTACCTACACTACGACAGAGGATATACAAGATAGCTACCTACACTACGACAGAAGATATACAAGATAGCTACCTACACTACGACAGAGGATATACAAGATAGCTACCTACACTACGACAGAGGATATACAAGATAGCTACCTACACTACGACAGAGGATATACAAGATAGCTACCTACACTACGACAGAGGATATACAAGATAGCTACCTACACTACGACAGAGGATATACAAGATAGCTACCTACACTACGACAGAGGATATACAAGATAGCTACCTACACTACGACAGAGGATATACAAGATAGCTACCTACACTACGACAGAGGATATACAAGATAGCTACCTACACTACGACTGAGGATATATAAGATAGCTACCTACACTACGACAGAGGATATACAAGATAGCTACCTACACTACGACAGAGGATATACAAGATAGCTACCTACACTACGACAGAGGATATACAAGATAGCTACCTACACTACGACAAAGGATATACAAGATAGCTACCTACACTACGATAGAGGATATACAAGATAGCTACCTACACTACGACAGAGGATATACAAGATAGCTACCTACACTACGACTGAGGATATACAAGATAGCTACCTACACTACGACAGAGGATATACAAGATAGCTACCTACACTACGACAGAGGATATACAAGATAGCTACCTACACTACGACAGAGGATATACAAGATAGCTACCTACACTACGACAGAGGATATACAAGATAGCTACCTACACTACGACAGAGGATATACAAGATAGCTACCTACACTACGACAGAGGATATACAAGATAGCTACCTACACTACGACAGAGGATATACAAGATAGCTACCTACACTACGACAGAGGATATACAAGATAGCTACCTACACTACGACAGAGGATATACAAGATAGCTACCTACACTACGACAGAGGATATACAAGATAGCTACCTACACTACGACTGAGGATATACAAGATAGCTACCTACACTACGACAGAGGATATACAAGATAGCTACCTACACTACGACAGAGGATATACAAGATAGCTACCTACACTACGACAGAGGATATACAAGATAGCTACCTACACTACGACTGAGGATATACAAGATAGCTACCTACACTACGACAGAGGATATACAAGATAGCTACCTACACTACGACAGAGGATAACCAGTAGACACAAAATTTCCGGAAAGAATATGATGAATTATGGGCCAGATAATTAACAAATTCAATATTTTAGATTTAGATTTTGAAAAAGGGAGGGAATCACTGAGTCATATAAAAATATTGAAAATTTGGCTAGGATGGGAGAGAGAGAGAGAGAGAGAGAGAGAGAGAGAGAGAGAGAGAGAGAGGGAGAGAGAGAGAGAGAGGTTAAACATACACAGCTTATCAAAGACAATAAAATAAAAAAAATGAGAAAAATGAAAAGAGACGCAGCTTAAAGTTTTAACTTAACGTTTCAGCTTAGCTTTTGAAGGCAGTAATAAACACAAAGGCTGATGAGGCGGTAATTAACTGTGTATATATACTGCTAGACTTCAACATCTGCCAGAACACGCGTGGGGTCGTAGCCCAGTGGCAGGACCTTCCATTCACAACAGTGCGACCCGGGTTGAATCCTGGGAGCGAGGGGAGACGTAGGGGCACGTCTCCACACAGCAACTGCCCTTCTTCACCTAGCAGTAAATAGGTACCTGGGTGGAGATTGAGACAGTTACGCAACATATGGGAATCTTTATTCAGGAAACGTTTCGCCACGCAGTGGCTTCATCAGTCCAATACAAAGTAGAACTGTTGAAGCCACTGTGTGGCGAAACGTTTCCTGAATAAAGATTCCCATACGTTGCATAAGTGTCTCAATCTTCAACTTGTCGGTTTTCCAAACCATCACAACTGTCAGACACAGCAGCATCATGGGATCTTGTTACAAAGAATTCTTCAACACTTGTTCAACCTTTGGACGAAGACCTACTTCGACTAGTGGATGGTACCACTATGACCCCGCCTCCGCCTGCTTCACGTCACCTCACTACAGTATATAAGCCACGTCTACGGCCCTATGCTGTACATTCTACAAGATTGATGGACTGAACACATCGACTCCAGGCTGAGGGACTGATTACCTCAAACTTCTCCTCTCCTTACGCCTTTTCTACTTTGTATTGGACTGATGAAGCCACTGTGTGGCGAAACGTTTCCTGAATAAAGATTCCCATATGTTGCATAAGTGTCTCAATCTTCAACTTGTCGGTTTTCCAAACCATTCATCACACACGGGTACCTGGGTGATTAAAGGGCTTTCTCTGGGGAATTCTGACCAACAGTGGGTTTATTGACAGGTCTAATTGCACCTACTTCCCCTCTTCACCAAACTAAATAGGTACCTGGCTGCTAAAGGTTGTGGGTCACATTCTGGTCAGGTTGAAACCTAACCACCTGGTTCCCGTGTTAATCTAGTAGTAATTAGGTAACTAGATGTTAATCCAGTGTTGTGATTGGCTTCCTAGGGGATGATAATATACGTTAGAGCTCTAGTAATGCTTCGACATCGTAAAAGCGCACTAGTCCTGTTAATAAAAGGATGATAGACAGCAGTTTTCAACCTATAAATCACCTGATTTGGGATAACTCTTGTCTTATAAATAAGAAGTGGTGGAATAACAGCTGTAAATTAGACCTGAATAAAGCCCTTAACCTGTAAATAAGTTGAAGCTGATTAAAGCTCTTTGTAAATAAGTTGAGGTAGTGTAAAAGCTTTTAACCTGTAAATCCAGCAGCGATGTGAACCAAAAAATCACGACGCCAGGACCACCCGTCGCTCCGATAGAAATTAATTGTTTTCACCAAAGTTCGTTGTAAGTCTTAATTGCTTTTAGGGGAAACTTTCATTGCATTTGTTGCAAATAAAGTGTGCATGTTGCGTGTAGTGTGGAGCATTGTGGCTGTATTATATGCCAAGCCACGGCGTGACTTCAACAAGAAACTTGTGGATTCCGACGCATTAGAGGGGATACCGTGTTTTCCCCGCTGCCAGATGTAAGACTTGTGTTTACGTTATTTAAATTTTGACGATTCATTAACTAAGGTTAAATATAGGTTTAAGTTAACGTAATCTAGCCTATTTTAACTTTCAATGTCCTAACCTAACCTACTTTAACCTAGGCTCACCTAATCTAAACTGTAGTAACCTCTTTGCTTTCAGATATGCTGAAGAGGACCTCATTTAGAGATCAATGTGTAGAGTAAATCTCAGTTATATGCTTTAGTGTCAACATGTGTGTTTTCTGTCAACAGTGACAGGTGTTTAGAACACCTCAAGAATAATTATTCTATGTACGTTTTGTGCTCTTTTTCAGTTTTTACACCGTATACTAAGAATAAATGGAACAGTACCTAGAACAGTACTTGGGACAGTACCTGGAACAGTTCCTGGAACAGTTCCTGGGACAGTACCTGGGACTACCTGGGGCAGCACCTGTAACAGTACCTGGAACTACTTGGGACAGTTCCTGGGACAGTACCTGGGACAGTACCTGGGACTACCTGGGGCAGCACCTGGAACAGTACCTGGAACAGTACTTGGGACAGTACCAGGAACAGTTCCTGGGACAGTACCTGGGACAGTACCTGGGACTACCTGGGGCAGCACCTGGAACAGTACCTGGAACTACTTGGGACAGTTCCTGGGACAGTACCTGGGACAGTACCTGGGGCAGCACCTGGAACAGTACCTGGAACAGTACTTGGGACAGTACCAGGAACAGTTCCTGGGACAGTACAAGGAACAATACCTGGGATGTGACTGATGAGATCTTACATCTCAAGTAAGGCTCCTTGATGCTGGTGAGGAAGGGTTCTTGATCTAAGGAATGGGATCTGTGCTCCAATGCCTTCAGTCGAGCCTGGAATGCCTACTGTTGCTGTGTACTTCCTGTGATCGTATTTGCTTGGACCTCCTCTTTTCTGCAACACTGCAAGCTCCTGATGTGTTGATTGCAACACCAAAGGCCTAAAACTATCATTCAACTCCCCCCGTGGTTGTTTTGCATCTTGTATCGCTTGTTCGCGTTTATATATATATATATATATATATATATATATAACAGTGTATATTTGTATTATATTGAGAGCCAACAGAGGGCTACCAACAGAGGGCTGCCAACAGAGGGCTGCCAACAGAGGGCTGCCAAGGGGAAACAGTCTCATGTCAGATACTCAACCTTCGAGGCTTCAAATATTTGCCAAAGAATTACGTATGTTGACTCTGTTATTACTTAAGCGGCTGTTATTACTTGAGTGGTACCCATGCTTCCTCCTGCTCCTCCTCCTCCTCCTCTTCCTCCTCCTCCTCCTCCTCCTCCTCCTCCTCCTCTTCATCCTCCTCTTCATCCTCATCCTCTTCCTCTTCCGCTTCCTCCTCTTTTTAATGGTAAGAAAAAAGATAGATGTTCGTGGGTAAATTGTTTGCTAATAAAATGGTTTTTAATACAAAGTGGCTGTTGATGAAGGTAAAAAGTGACTGGTGGTGGTGGGAAGAAAGTGTTTTATGGTAGGAAGTGGATGATGATGGGAACAAAAGTCTGTTTTGATGAAAGAAAAAGGTTTTTATGGAAATAAGTGTCTGTTGTTGGGCAAAAGTGGTTTTATGGGGAGAAAAAAAAGAGGCCTAATGCATTACCCACTCGCTTACTCACTCACACACCTGTACTCGCCTACTCATCCGTGAGTCCTTCATTCATTCCCTAGATATATCCCCTTCTCTCCTCTGCCTTCTCTTTCTTTCACTTTCTCACTTTTCTCCCTCACTCTCCTCTTCCATCCCTTACACGTTATTTTTCTCTCCACTTTATCTACTCTATTTCGTTCGTTTTTATCTCCCCTTTAGTTTATTTCTCTCGTAGTTTATCCAGCGTTTACCGTTTTCTTCTTTATTTTTCTTCTCTCTTTTGCCCTCTTTTATTTGCATTTCTGTACTGGTCTGTTTTTCTTCCATTTTATATTCCATGCTTTTATGTTTCTTGTAAATATAATAATAATAATAATAATAATAATTTTATTAATAAAATTAATAGAAATAGTTTATTATTGTTATTATAGGAGAAGCAGGTTTGATTTAGACGAGGGGATAGTGGCTCCTGTTCCCTGGGATCAAGAGCCCTTTAAGAGCATCAAGGCACCCCTCTTCCCCTCTATGAAGAGGGTACTTAAATTTAAGGGAAAGAGAGAGAGAGAGAGAGAGAGAGAGAGAGAGAGAGAGAGACGGTAGAGAGAGTGGGGGGAGGGGGTACTGGTGTATTTGTTCGTTGCAAGTATTTTGTTTACACGGCTGGGCGGATAAACAAATACAAACAAACGGAACACGGATCGAGAGCTCGTGCCTAATTTGAACGCATGTTTGGTTGTTTGGTTTGGTTGTTTGATCAAATTTAATCAATAACAGAAATTGGAGTAATTAAGTGTGGCCCTGATTCATTTTGTTACTTATTTCTCTTTCTGAATTTAGTGTTGCGTAGTGTTGCATGACCCCTGCGGGTTACGCGCTTCCCTATAAATGTAATACGAATTCAGTGAAAAGCATGGAGTACCCAGGGCACAGTAAGAGAACACTGTGTCAGCATCCGTGGTTCAGAAGACTTCACAGCCCCTCAAGGGAGGTTCCTTGACGCTGGTGAGGGGCTCTTGATCTAAGGAATTGGATCTGTGCTCCATTTCTTTGAATTGAGCCCAAATACCTTCTATCCCCCCCCACAGGTGCTGTATAATCCCTACGGGCTTAGCTCTCCGCCATAATTACGATAATCAAGACTCTTCAGGCTGCTACCAGGAGCTGGCAGCAACAGCCTGGTTATACCATGGGTACAGAGAACATTGTCAGTGTCCCTCCCGACATCTTCATATATATTCCATTTCTCCCGTGTATGTGATAGATCTTCCTGAGTGATAGATCGTCCTGAGAGATGGTAATTCCCAAGTGATAGTAACTCCAGCTCTGCTGGAGTAAACTTCTGAAGCTGTCGAGGCTTATGAACCTTTAATGGAATACTTGACGATATTGTTGTCCTAGTGAAATCTCCCAGCTTAAGTTGACAGATTTCAGCACTATGTGCCATATCCTATGTGATGGAATATGAGAGGGAAAACTCACTGTGTGTGATGGACTTTGACTGGGAAACCCGTTCTCTTTGATGGAATATGACAGGGAAACTCCATCCTGTGTGATGGAATATGACGGGGAAAACGCAGCTAGCTTTTGTTCCCACTTTGTAACTATCATATAGAATAGTGTAGCAACACATTGCTGTTATATCCAATTTTACTAAATACAAAAAAGCTTCCAGTTACCCATTTGCTCTCACAGCTATCCAATCTTTTCAATAAAGTGTTTCGTTCTCTCTCTCTCTCTCTCTCTCTCTCTCTCTCTCTCTCTGTTTTATCGTCCATTCCAAGAATTAAAGTGGAGCCTGTAGTTGGGATAGAGTCATGTGTCAGTGCCAATAACAGGGCGGTGGCACTGCTTCCAGATATTGCTTACCACACTTTATTCCCTAGGCCCTCCTTCACTCTTTCTCCATCATTCCCTTACTCTCTCTACGGTCACCCATTTTGCCCTCCCTTCTCCTTAGTCTTTCTTTCTCTTCCCTCTCTCTCTATCTCTCTCTCCTCACTAATTGCACCATCTAAGCAGTTTTTTTTCTCTCTCTTACAGTGAACTTTTGTTGTTGATCTGGTAGATTTTTTTTTGGTTGTGTTTTAGCTTTAACTTAAACGCATCCTAACCAAACCCAACTTAACCCACCCTAACCAAACCCAACTTAACCCACCCTAACCAAACCCAACTTAACCCACCCTAACCAAACCCAACTTAACCCACCCTAACAAAACCCAACTTAACCCACCCTAACAAAACCCAACTTAACCCACCCTAACAAAACCCAACTTAACCCACCCTAACAAAACCCAACTTAACCCACCCTAACCAAACCCAACTTAACCCACCCTAACCAAACCCAACTTAACCCACCCTAACAAAACCCAACTTAACCCACCCTAACAAAACCCAACTTAACCCACCCTAACAAAACCCAACTTAACCCACCCTAACCAAACCTAACTTAACTAAATTGAACCTAATCAAACTTAGTCTAACTGAATTTTGATCGACTTAACGTTATATAAAATATAACTCAACCTTATACAGGCTGATTTTGGGAGTAAAGACACTCAGGTGTTGTACATGTGTCTTATGAAGACACTCAGGTGTTGCACATGTGTCTTATGAAGATACTCAGGTGTTGCACATGTGTCTTATGAAGATACTCAGGTGTTGCACATGTGTCTTATGAAGATACTCAGGTGTTGCACATGTGTCTTATGAAGATACTCAGGTGTTGCACATGTCTTATGAAGATACTCAGGTGTTGCACATGTGTCTTATGAAGATACTCAGGTGTTGCACATGTGTCTTATGAAGATACTCAGGTATTGCACATGTCTTATGAAGATACTCAGGTGTGCACATATCTCATGAAGATACTCAGGTGTTACACATGTGTTTTTCTAGGGCAAAAGAGATTGTGTGCCTTTTATGTGATGAGTCTGCTTTATGTAATGAGTCTGCTTTATGTGATGAGTCTGTTTTATGTAATGAGTCTGTTTTATGTAATGAGTCTGCTTTATGTAATGAGTCTGCTTTATGTAATGAGTCTGCTTTATGTGATGAGTCTGCTTTATGTAATGAGTCTGCTTTATGTGATGAGTCTGCTTTATGTAATGAGTCTGCTTTATGTAATGAGTCTGCTTTATGTGATGAGTCTGCTTTATGTGATGAGTCTGCTTTATGTGATGAGTCTGCTTTATGTGATGAGTCTGCTTTATGTGATGAGTCTGCTTTATGTGATGAGTCTGCTTTATGTGATGAGTCTGCTTTTCACTCTGCTTGTGTTGCCTTGTTAAAAGTGAAGAATGGAGTCTTTTATAAGCCAGGATATTTTGGCTGACACCTTGACGGCTCTGTCATGAAGATCCAACTTGACCGCTGATGATTTTCCCGAACACTCTCCTTCCAGAGTACATATCAGAGTCTGTGGAAGAAAGACACTTTTGTACTCTTCAGGACATTTGTTACGGGAAACATTTCGCCAGTTGTGGCTGCTTGAGGACTGAAGGAGCCACTCGTGGCGAAACGTGTCCTCTGATAAATATCGTAAGCTGCATATAAATGTCCTTTTTCCACACCTTGTCGATGTCACCAGGTCATTTTTTTCCTATCACGGTCTACTGGTGAAGAATACGCAGATGACTTTATTGATTTGGCTGTCACAGTACACAGGTCACAGTCTCTACGATAACCCGGAAGTAGTCAATAAAGGATCACACTGTACTGTATTTGTATTTACCTGGAGTTTACCTGGAGAGAGTTCCGGGGGCCAACGCCCCCGCGGCCCGGTCTGTGTCCAGGCCATTACGAAAATAAAACTGATATTTTTTGGATCTGGATGGATACCCTCTTCAGGTGACGGGTGACCTTGTGTCGTTGACTCACACGCTTAGATAACATGACCCATTGAATGTTAGTTTTAGGACGTTATACATGGGTCACAGCTTGTGGGGGGGTTGTTAATGTGGGTCATAGTTTGTGGGGGGTTTGTTAGTGTGGGTCATAGCTTGTGGGAGTTTGTTATTGTGGGTCACAGCTTGTGGGGGTTTGTTAGTGTGGGTCACAGCTGGTGGGAGATCTTGCACATGGGTCTCAGCTGGTGGGTGATCTTGTGCATGGGTCGCAGCTGGTGGGGGATCGTGTACATGGGTTTCAGCTGGTGGGGGACCTTGTTAGTGTAGCTCATGAGACCAGCAGTGACACCCACACAAGAAGTTATGACCCTGGCTTATGGTGTGGGTCCCCGCCCCCGCCCCCGCCCCAGCCCCCGCCCGCAGTCTTCTCTCACCCTCAGTTATAAACCCTGGTAAACGAGAAGACACACATGCCCAGAGACCTGTCAGCACCAATATCAGACACTACGATCTTTTCACTCAGAAAGTTGTGTATGGACAACATAAAACGTCCTCTAGATTGTCTGACACAGTGACTGCCAGAATCAGGTCGGGATACCGTCACTTGTGGTAAATTCTTGCAATCTTCCAGCTATGGTTGCATGCCTCACATCCCTGCTGATTCTACATGTAATATCTGTGAAAAAGGAAGGAGGAAAACTGCTATTATTATTATATAGTTTGAGTGTCCAGTTAACAGTGACGTTAACCCTGGTGGTGGTGTGAAGAGACAGTGACGTTAACCCTGGTGGTGGTGTGAAGAGACAGTGACGTTAACCCTGGTGGTGGTGTGAAGTGACAGTGACGTTAACCCTGGTGGTGGTGTGAAGAGACAGTGACGTTAACCCTGGTGGTAGTGTGAAGAGACAGTGACGTTAACCCTGGTGGTGGCGTGAAGAGACAGTGACGTTAACCCTGGTGGTGGTGTGAAGAGACAGTGACGTTAACCCTGGTGGTGGTGTGAAGAGACAGTGACGTTAACCCTGGTGGTGGTGTGAAGAGACAGTGACGTTAACCCTGGTGGTGATGTGAAGAGACTGACGTTAACCCTGGTGGAATGGAGTCCTTGGAGATGTGTAAATACTTTACCTTGAGATGCTTGAGGATATCCTCATTATATATAGGTACTTGTGTGTGTGTGTGTGCAAATGTATATACCTGTGAATACTCCTTTATATACATATGTAAATGTCATGTAGACTAGCCATTATATATTCTTAGGCTTACAATGACTAAATATTTATCCATTAATGTGTATATATGTTAGATATAACTCACGAAATCATAATACGATTGCAAACAAACCACGGAAAGGGTGAGGATTGAACCCACGTCATTAAACGCCATGCAAGCTGGCCGAGTGGTTAGCGCACTGTCCTGAATTTTGAGAACTCACCTGTAATGGGTTTAATCCCCCACCCGTTCCGTGGTTTTTTAGATATGCCTTCCATATTTATATACCTCTTCCCCACCTTCCCTCTCTTCTTCCCCTTGTGTATAATTTATCTCGCCCCTCGCTCTTGGAGGATGGAGATGTCTTTATAAGAATTCCATATCTCCTGTGTATGGGATAGGATATCCTGAGGGATGGCAAATCCCAAGTGATAGTAACTCCAGCTCTGCTAGAAACCTTTGTGTACCTGACGGTATCCTCATCGCTCTGCTGAAGTCTCCCAGCTCAGGTTGACAGATTTCAACACCTTGTCTGAGTCCCATCCTGAGTGATGGGATGTGACAGGGAAACTTAGTTGGCTTTTGTTCCCACCGATAGTGAGTTGAAGTCTCTCTCTCTCTCTCTCTCTCTCTCTCTCTCTCTCTCTCTCTCTCTCTCTCTCTCTCTCTCTCTCTCTGATGTTTGTGGCTGGTTTACTCTCCTGTTGTATTGATCTGTCTGTTGATGGTTGCTTGACGTCCTGTTGTCTAATTCTGTTGATCGTTCCTTGACGCTCGTACTTTTCATTTTCTGATTGATTGGGTCTTCTGTTGTCTCTGTTGCTGGTTGACTCACGCTTCTGTTGTCTCTTGCTGGTTTACTAGCGCTTCTGTTCTCTCTGTTGCTGGTTGACTCGCGCTTCTGTTGTCTCTGTTGCTGGTTGACTCACGCTTCTGTTGTCTCTGTTACTGGTTGACTCACGCTTCTGTTATCTCTGATGCTGGTTGACTCACGCTTCTGTTGCCTCTGTTGCTGGTTGACTCACGCTTCTGTTGTCTGTTGCTGGTTGACTTATGTTTCTGTTGTCTGTTACTGGTTGACTCACGCTTCTGTTGTCTCTGTTGCTGGTTGACTCACGCTTCTGTTGTCTGTTGCTGGTTGACTTATGTTTCTGTTGTCTGTTACTGGTTGACTCACGCTTCTGTTGTCTCTGTTGCTGGTTGACTCACGCTTCTGTTGTCTGTTGCTGGTTGACTTATGTTTCTGTTGTCTGTTGCTGGTTGACTCACGCTTCTGTTGTCTCTGTTGCCGCATGACCCACACTTCTGTTGCTGATTGACTCACGTTTCTGTTGTCTCTGTTGCTGTTTGATTCACGCTTCTGTTGTCTCTGTTGCTGGTTGATTCACGCTTCTGTTGTCTCTGTTGCTGGTTGATTCACGCTTCTGTTGTCTCTGTTGCTGGTTGATTCACGCTTCTGTTGTCTCTGTTGCTGGTTGACTCACGCTTCTGTTGTCTCTGTTGCTGGTTGACTCACGCTTCTGTTGTTTCTTGCTGGTTGATTCACGCTTCTGTTGTCTCTGTTGCTGGTTGACTCACGCTTCTGTTGCTGGTTGACTCACGTTTCTGTTGTCTCTGTTGCTGTTTGATTCACGCTTCTGTTGTCTCTGTTGCTGGTTGACTCACGCTTCTGTTGTCTCTTGCTAGTTGACTCACGCTTCTGTTGTCTGTTGCTGGTTGACTCACGATTCTGTTGTCTCTGTTGCTGGTTGACTCACGCTTCTGTTGTCTCTTGCTGGTTGACTCACGCTTCTGTTGTCTCTGTTGCTAGTTGACTCACGCTTCTGTTGTCTCTGTTGCCGCATGACCCACACTTCTGTTGCTGATTGGCTCATGCTTGTGTTGTCTCTGTTGCTGGTTGACTCACGATTCTGTTGTCTCTGTTGCTGGTTGACTCACGCTTCTGTTGTCTCTGTTGCTGGTTGATTCACGCTTCTGTTGTCTCTGTTGCTGGTTGACTCACGCTTCTGTTGTTTCTTGCTGGTTGAGTCACGCTTCTGTCTCTGTTGCTGGTTGACTCACGCTTCTGTTGTGTCTGTTGCTGGTTGACTCACGCTTCTGTTGTGTCTGTTGCTGGTTGACTCACGCTTCTGTTGTCTCTGTTGCTGGTTGACTCACGCTTCTGTTGTCTCTGTTGCTGGTTGGTTCGTTGGTAATCACGTTACTTTTTGCTCGTAGTTGCCAGAGTAGTTTCGAGTTTGCAATTGTTAAATATTTTGAGAGTTAATGCTCGTTGATTTCAGTTTTTTTTCCCGCTGTGATTGTTAATGTTGGATGGTTTATTTAGCTGGTTAGTGATTGTTAACCGGATGCCGTTCGTGCGCATTCGTCGTTCCTTTCCGTTCTCCCGTCAGCTCACACTTTAGTCCTGGTTCCCGTATTCGTGAATGAGCGAATTACACGTTTAGTCCGTTTATTTCACTTTTCCTACGTAATTATATTTTGGATTCCCTTAAACTTGTTCTTTATATGTCTGTTCAAACCTAGGCCTGTGTTCAAACCTAGGCCTGTATTCAAACCTAGGCCTGTGTTCAAACCTAGGCCTGTGTTCAAACCTAGGCCTGTGTTCAAACCTAGGCCTGTGTTCAAACCTAGGCCTGTGTTCAAACCTAGGCCTGTGTTCAAACCTAGGCCTGTGTTCAAACCTAGGCCTGTGTTCAAACCTAGACCTGTGTTCAAACCTAGGCCTGTGTTCAAACCTAGGCCTGTGTTCAAACCTAGGCCTGTGTTCAAACCTAGGCCTGTGTTCAAACCTAGGCCTGTGTTCAAACCTAGGCCCGTGTTTAACCCTAGGCCCGTGTTCAAACCTAGACCTATCTGTTCAAACCTAGACCTGTCTGTTGAAACCTAGGCCTATCTGTTCAAACCTTGACCTCTCTGTTCAAACCTAGGCCTGTCTGTTCAAACCTAGGCCTGTCTGTTCAAACCTAGGCCTGTCTGTTCAAACCTAGGCCTTTCTGTTCAAACCTAGGCCCGTGTTTAACCCTAGGCCCGTGTTCAAACCTAGACCTATCTGTTCAAAGCTAGGCGTGTCTGTTCAAAGCTAGGCGTGTCAGTTCAAACCTAGGCCTGTCTGTTCAAACCTAGAAATGTCTGTTCAAACTAGGCCTCTCTGGGTATCTTTATTATCTCAGTAGTATCAGTTACCAGTAACTAGTTATTAGTGCCAGTAGTAATGACTCATACCAACCGTCTGCGGGAATCAGTTACAACTGCCCTAGCGTGATTTGTATGCCACTCACCCCTCTAGGCACTAGTGAGTCAGTTCAAGAGAGACGGCAGGTCAGGCGAGGCATTCCCGTATATTCCGTCTAATATACGTACTTAACGTGACTCACGAAATCGTAATGACACGATTGCAAACAAACCATACCACGGGCGGGGATAGAACCCGCGATCAGAGAGTCTCAAAACTCCAGACCGATGCGTTAGCCACTGGACCAGCTAGCCACAATAAGATTCATCCAACTAGGTATATTTCTACACCACAGTGGTGCCTGTGCTAACCTTCCTATGGTGTAGAAATATACCTAGTTGGACGAATCTTATTGTGGCTAGCTGGTCCAGTGGCTAACGCGACGGTCTGAAGTTTTGAGATTCTCTGATCGCGGGTTCTAACCCCGCCCGTGGTATTGATACGTACTTAACATCCTACGTGATTGTTTATTACCCGATCGACGTTCGAAACCCCACGTGACATTTGGTGGGATCGATGAAGAGCTTCTTTCACAATGTGAGGGAAAAGTAGGTGTAAGTGGGGTTAAGGTTGTTCGGGCAACCAGGAACCATTAGCGAGTTACGTTGCGCGCGCACTCACCCCCCCCCCTCTCTGGCGGGCTGGGGCAAAACTAGTTCCTGGTGTCCGATTTGTTAAAGTTTCTACTCTTGGTAATATTGACCTTACCTGGTGTGGACTGAAGTTAGGAGAGTCACTTCGCCTCCACTCTTCTCCTAATCAGGTAGGGTGATCTACCAGGAGTATCACTGTTTGTTTCTTTATTTTGTTTGCTGGTTACCAGTAATGATTTTGGCATTTATCATTCTTTTCAATTCTTAAATGTTATATTATCATAACTATGGGTAACCAGTTTATTTTCTCTTATTTACCAGCTCTGTTCCTGGCGTGGTCTTCCAGGATAGACGCCAGATAAAGGAGCAAGACGTGTTAATAATACTTATTAACATTATTCTACAACTACCGGCCCTTACCTATACTACTTGTGCTCCATCCAAGTGGTAGGAGATTCCAGAACATCGGATTACCATCTGCCCAGGATAACCTACATAAATAACATCAGAGGAACTATCTAGGGCCATACCTACTCCTACCCAACTACAAGAACTGAAGGCCATTTTTTTTATTATATTTAAATTTTAAGTAAAATTCTCAAATCATTTTTCTTGTTTTTCCTAAATCATTTCTTTATTTATTTTTCCATTAGTTTCTTTTGTTCAGTTGGAAGGCGTTCCACTGACAATGGCGACCTTGCCAGGATCCGACTCTTGAAGCAACATCGTCCTGATGGTTCAACTGGTTGTGAGTATAACATTTAAGATAGAAAAGGGTGAGTTAGTTGAGGTGTCAAGTCATTACTGGTAGTCTGGTTGACTTACCGTTGTTTGGTTCTAAGGTTCGGTTTAGAAGTTTACCTATTTGTTGGACCTGGGGAACTTTGATAATAACCCCTCCTGTGTGAACCGTGTGTATTTTGCTTAGTGAAGGCTATTGAGCCCACAAGTGTATTCTTCCAGGGAGAAATATTTATTTCATTTTCTACTTTGGGAAGTTTAAAGTGTGCGGACTGTGTCCCTCTTTTGTAACAGACGTTACTGTTAATTTTAATTGTCAGTTGAAGTTGGGTGCTTAATATTTCTTTTTACAAGATGGATTCTTTAGATTTCTGGTTGAAAGCTGGAAAGGAAATGGGATTTACTGGACAAAGCCTTGATAGTTACATTACTGCTAAAATGGCTATTGAAGAGAAAAAAGAACAGGAAAGACTAGCTCGAGAGGAGAAAAAGGAACAGGAAAGACTAGCTCGAGAAGAGAAAAAGGAACAGGAGAGACTAGCTCGGGAAAAAAAAAGACTAGCTCAAGAAAAGAAAGAGGAACAGGAAAGACTAGCTCGGGAAGATAAAATCGAACAGGAAAGGATAGCTAGAGAAGATAGAGTTCAGGCAAGAGAGGTAGCCTTCAAAATGAAGGAAATTGAGTTAGAACAATCAAGGTTGGAATTAGAAGCCAAGAAGGTAGAACTATCTAAGCAGAAAATAGATGAAGGGGTTCTAGAATACCCTTCCCAAGAACCTAATATTAGGATGCCTCAAATACCACCTTTCTCAGAACAAGATGACATAGCGGCATATATTACGAGATTCGAAAGTACTGCTACTCTCTGTGACTGGCCAGTAGATTCTTGGGCTACTAGGCTTGGCTTACTACTGTCAGGTTCAGCACTAAACGTCTATTCCACTCTACCCTCTGATGTTATTTCTAGTTATAGCCTGCTGAAGAAAGCTATACTCCAGGCTTTCAAAAAAACTACTCATCATTACAGGTCGGAGTTTAGACACATTAAAATAACTCCTCATCAAAATTACATGCAATTCTTAACAACACTTTTCAGATTATTTGATTCGTGGATTGATAGTGCTGAGGTTGACCACGATTTCGAATCTTTACGAGACCTGATGGTAAGAGATCAATTCCTTTCTTCTGTAAACTCTGACTTACGAATATTCATTAAAGAACGAAACGTTCATACGGCTGCAGAAATGGCACAAGCTGCTGATATATATGCGTGCGCTCATAATAACTACCCTAAAGAGCGTAGCAGATATAAGCCTGTTGTGCCTAAGCAATCTGAGGGATCCAAACCCTCCGTACCTAAGAATTCCACGGCCTTCACAGTAAAGTGTTTCAACTGTAATGAGTGGGGTCATAGACGTCCCGACTGTCCTAGAAAAAAAGGTGAAAATGTCGGTAAATGTTTCACTGAATCAAACATAAACGCACCTTTTAGTGGAGGTACAGTCAATGGTATGAATGTATCAACCATTCTTAGAGACACAGGATGTTCCTGTATTGTTATCTCGAGTAAGCTTTTCCCTAACCTAGATTCTTCACGTTATAAGTCCACTAAATTAACTGACTATTTAGGAAGAAGCGATTCTTTTCCAACAGTCAGATGTTTTGTTAGGTGCAAATGGTTCTCAGGATGGGTAGATGCTGTAGTTGCCCCGATAACCTCATGTTCTGTTTTGGTTGGGAACATACAAGGGGCTACTTTCCCATCTGAGAAGGACTGTTTGGAATTTGGAGTTTCCAAGGAAGGGTTGGAACCTAATATCTCTGTTTCTTCACAGATAGTTCCAGATGAGATTCAGTTGGGTAACCTAAATCAGAGAGCTGATGGTTACAAAACTCCGGTAACACCTTTAGTAAGTCAGTCACTTGAACTGGACAACGCAGACGCCAGTGGGAAACTACGTGTGGCACAATCTATACAACAACTAGACTCGATTAACGTCGTTACCAGAGCTCAGTCTAAGGTAAAACCTATCCACCCATTAGTTCTTTCCAAAGGAAAGCCAATCGAGCTGTCTCATATAGATTTGGAGGGTCTTCAAAAGACTTGTCCTTCCTTAGAGGAATCTCGGAAGTTAGCTTTAAATGGCAAGGTGACCCAGAGAAAGAAATTTTCTTACAAGTTTGAGTTCAAACATGATCTTTTGTACAAGACTATAGTGTCTGCGGACAAACCCAATGACGTTGGTCGAAGCCTATTAGTCATTCCGCAGGATTGCCGTGAAACCATTTTAAAGATTTCTCATGACTTGCCAGTCTCTGGCCATTTTTCACATAGGAAGACCTATAATAAAATCAAGGACCTATATTTCTGGCCTAGCATGTCCTCTGACATCTATAAGTACTGCAGATCATGTCACGTATGTCAACTTTCCACGCAGAAGGGTAGAACTAGGAGAGTTCCTATGGTAAAGATGCCAATTTTCTCAGTCCCTTTTGCAAGGGTTGCAGTAGATATAGTTGGTCCTATCACACCTCGCTCATCAGGAGGTCATAAATATATTTTAACTATGATTGACTACGCGTCCAGCTTCCCAGAGGCGGTACCCTTAAAATCCATTACGTCCATAGAAGTCGCAGAAGCCTTATTTTCTATTTTTTCACGTGTAGGTATACCTCGTGAAATTCTGTCGGATAAAGGGGCTCAATTCACTTAAGAATTAATGGAACACGTTTATCAACTTGTGGGTGTTAAACCTCTTTTCACTACACCTTACCATCCGATGTGTAACGGAAGAGTGGAACGACAACATGCCATCCTAAAGTCAATACTAAAAAAACTATGTATTCTTAAACCAACGGACTGGCATAGATTTTTACCATGTGCTCTTTTCGCAATGCGCGAGATTCCAAGTGATTCCCTTGGTTATTCCCCTTTTGAATTGCTTTATGGGAGACAAGCTCGTGGTCCACTATCTATTTTGAATGAACTTTGGTCCAAAGATATCAAACCTGAGGTTCAGAACAGCTATCAGTTTCTTTTAGATCTAAGGGAAAGGTTGGAAGAAACCGCCGATTTGGTCAGTAAAAACCTAGAGATTTCTATGGAAACATACAAGACCTATTTTGATCATAAAAGCTCCAAGCGTACGTTTAATGTTGGTGATGAAGTTTTAGTTCTCCTACCTGACAAATCCAACAAATTGCTAATTACATGGCGCGGACCGTATAAAGTAGTGAAGGTCTGCAATAAGGTAGATTATATCTTGGATGTCAAGGGTAGAGAAAGAATGTATCACGTCAATATTTTGAAACGGTACCATCGAAGAGAAGTTAATCTTTGCGTAAATTCCTTTGACGAAGATACTTCTTCTTTCGGCTTGGATACAAGTGGTGATTCGTACGAATGTAGAGTTTGTATTATAGATAACGAGTCTTTTACAGAATCGAAGGAGCTACTGGACATCTTAACGCATGATCCCTCACCAAAGAAGTCAAATGTCAACATTAACAACGACTTGTCGAATAGGCAAAAGTCTCAAGTAAGTGCCTTAGTAAACACATTTTCTGACGTATTCACAGAGGTACCAGGACTTACCACCACTATTGTACACAAGATTGAATTGTCGGATCATGAACCAGTAAGGCGGAAAATCTACCCTGTTCCCGTTCATTTACGGAAAACTTTTGATAATGAGGTTGACAAACTATTTAACTTAAACATCATAGAACCTTCGAAATCAGCTTTCTGTTCACCAGTTGTTATGGTTAAGAAACCCGATAATTCTTACCGACTGGCACAAGATTTTCGTTATTTGAATACTATAACTAAATGGGATGCAGAACCCATGCCAGTAATTGATCATGACTTGTATAAATTCCATGACTGCAAATTCTTCTCGGAATTAGACATCTCACAAGCATACCATCAAGTGCCATTACACCCAGACTCTAAACAATACACTGCTTTCCCTACTCATAGAGGTCTAATGCAATACCGCACAATGCCTTTCGGCTTGGTTACCGCATGTGCCACGTATATTAGGCTTATGAGAATAGTTCTTTCTGATCTAAAGAATGTATCAGTGTATTTTGATAATATTTATATCATGACAAATGCCTGGGAAGACCATCTAAATACACTATCGCTTGTTTTGAAAAGACTAAGAACTCATGGACTTACAGTTAAACCACAAAAGTGCTTTCTTGGCTATCATAAGGTACAATACCTTGGGTTCATTATCTCTGATAACAACTTTTCACCACTTCCTAATAAGACCAAAGCTGTTTTAGAAAGTACGTTCCCTGCTACCAAAAAGTTATTAAGAAGTTTCCTTGGATCTGTAAACTTCTATAGAAATTTCGTACCAAATCTAAGTAGCTTAACTTCAGTTCTTACAGACTATTTGAAAAAGGGTGTCAAGGAACCTCTTAGTTGTTCAGAGGAAGCCAACCAAAGCTTCGAAGAAATTAAGAGTATATTTTCAAACCCCCCTGTCCTAAAATTACCAGATATTAATAAAATATTCTGTCTCCGAACAGATGCCTCCCATTCTGGACTCGGGGCTGTACTACTTCAATATTATGAGGAGACACCTTTCCCAGTATCTTTCGCCAGTAAGAAGCTTCTGCCCAGAGAAGAAAGATATTCCACTGTGGAGAAAGAATGTTATGCTTTAGTATGGGGTATAAGTAGATTTAAATACTACCTATACGGTAAACCCTTTGTGCTTGAAACAGATCACAAGCCACTGATGTACTTGGAAAACTTTAAAGGGTCAAATAGCAGACTCTTGAGATGGGCTCTGGCTATTCAGCCCTATAAGTTTAAAGTCGTTTATATTTCTGGCTCTGAAAACCACTTTTCAGATTGGCTGAGCCGAGGTTGTATTTAGTGCTTTTCCCTCTGTTCGTTGACTTATTGACTCCGTCCATAAGTTTTGGAAGGGGGTATTGTGAGGGAAAAGTAGGTGTAAGTGGGGTTAAGGTTGTTCGGGCAACCAGGAACCATTAGCGAGTTACGTTGCGCGCGCACTCACCCCCCCCCTCTCTGGCGGGCTGGGGCAAAACTAGTTCCTGGTGTCCGATTTGTTAAAGTTTCTACTCTTGGTAATATTGACCTTACCTGGTGTGGACTGAAGTTAGGAGAGTCACTTCGCCTCCACTCTTCTCCTAATCAGGTAGGGTGATCTACCAGGAGTATCACTGTTTGTTTCTTTATTTTGTTTGCTGGTTACCAGTAATGATTTTGGCATTTATCATTCTTTTCAATTCTTAAATGTTATATTATCATAACTATGGGTAACCAGTTTATTTTCTCTTATTTACCAGCTCTGTTCCTGGCGTGGTCTTCCAGGATAGACGCCAGATAAAGGAGCAAGACGTGTTAATAATACTTATTAACATTATTCTACAACTACCGGCCCTTACCTATACTACTTGTGCTCCATCCAAGTGGTAGGAGATTCCAGAACATCGGATTACCATCTGCCCAGGATAACCTACATAAATAACATCAGAGGAACTATCTAGGGCCATACCTACTCCTACCCAACTACAAGAACTGAAGGCCATTTTTTTTATTATATTTAAATTTTAAGTAAAATTCTCAAATCATTTTTCTTGTTTTTCCTAAATCATTTCTTTATTTATTTTTCCATTAGTTTCTTTTGTTCAGTTGGAAGGCGTTCCACTGACACACAAGTCTGATAATTCTTTCCTGTTAGACACAGGTGCAACATCTGGGTGTCTTTATTAGACACAGATGCAACATCTGGGTGTCTATATTAGACACAGATGCAACATCTGGGTGTCTATATTAGACACAGATGCAACATCTGGGTGTCTATATTAGACACAGATGCAACATCTGGGTGTCTATATTAGACACAGATGCAACATCTGGGTGTCTTTATTAGACACAGATGCAACATCTGGGTGTCTATATTAGACACAGATGCAACATCTGGGTGTCTATATTAGACACAGATGCAACATCTGGGTGTCTATATTAGACACAGATGCAACATCTGGGTGTCTATATTAGACACAGATGCAACATCAGGGTGTCTATATTAGACACAGATGCAACATCAGGGTGTCTATATTAGACACAGATGCAACATCTGGGTGTCTATATTAGACACAGATGCAACATCTGGGTGTCTATATTAGACACAGATGCAACATCTGGGTGTCTATATTAGACACAGATGCAACATCTGGGTGTCTATATTAGACACAGATGCAACATCTGGGTGTCTATATTAGACACAGATGCAACATCTGGGTGTCTATATTAGACACAGATGCAACATCTGGGTGTCTATATTAGACACAGATGCAACATCTGGGTGTCTATATTAGACACAGATGCAACATCTGGGTGTCTATATTAGACACAGATGCAACATCTGGGTGTCTATATTAGACACAGATGCAACATCTGGGTGTCTATATTAGACACAGATGCAACATCTGGGTGTCTATATTAGACACAGATGCAACATCTGGGTGTCTATATTAGACACAGATGCAACATCTGGGTGTCTATATTAGACACAGATGCAACATCTGGGTGTCTATATTAGACACAGATGCAACATCTGGGTGTCTATATTAGACACAGATGCAACATCTGGGTGTCTATATTAGACACAGATGCAACATCTGGGTGTCTATATTAGACACAGATGCAACATCTGGGTGTCTATATTAGACACAGATGCAACATCTGGGTGTCTATATTAGACACAGATGCAACATCTGGGTGTCTATATTAGACACAGATGCAACATCTGGGTGTCTATATTAGACACAGATGCAACATCTGGGTGTCTATATTAGACACAGATGCAACATCTGGGTGTCTATATTAGACACAGATGCAACATCTGGGTGTCTATATTAGACACAGATGCAACATCTGGGTGTCTATATTAGACACAGATGCAACATCTGGGTGTCTATATTAGACACAGATGCAACATCAGGGTGTCTATATTAGACAAGATGTACGTAGGTCTAATTCTCCATTGCCTTACATGAATTTCAGTATCAAGGGTTGACACCTTAGAAAATGTCAAAATTAACCAGGTTAATGTATTCTTTATGTTAAAATCCCACACAGCAAATTATTATTTATTATTTATATTTATTTTCATTATTTTTATTTATATTATTATTATTATTATTATTATTATTATTGTATATTCATGGGAAAGGGATAAACCCATAGGAGTCAAGCGGCTCCTGGAGAACGGGAGGCAGTCAGGTTTGATTTGAGGAAGTGGAGGGTTAAAATTCTAATTTTTGACCAGCATTGCTTGAGGCAGCTCGTCCTTGAAGGTTGATGTCGCCTGGTCTTGCTTCAGGTTTGTACCTGTCTCACCTTTATGTTTTCCTTGTCACACAAACGTGAAACTAAGATATCTTCTGTTATGAGTTTGTTTGCGTTATCTAGTTTGTCTTCATGACCCCTAGCTGTCTTTGTGACTTCTAGCTGTCTTTTTGACCCCTAGCTGTCTTTTTGACCCCTAGCTGTCTTTTTGATCCCTAGCTGTCTTCGTGACTTCTAGCTGTCTTTTTGACCCCTAGCTGTCTTCGTGACTTCTAGCTGTCTTTTTGACCCCTAGCTGTCTTTGTGACTTCTAGCTGTCTTTTTGACCCCTAGCTGTCTTTGTGACTTCTAGCTGTCTTTTTGACCCCTAGCTGTCTTTTTGACCCCTAGCTGTCTTCGTGACTTCTAGCTGTCTTTTTGACCCCTAGCTGTCTTTTTGACCCCTAGCTGTCTTTTTGACCCCTAGCTGTCTTTTTGACCCCTAGCTGTCTTCGTGACTTCTAGCTGTCTTTTTGACCCCTAGCTGTCTTCGTGACTTCTAGCTGTCTTTTTGACCCCTAGCTGTCTTCGTGACTTCTAGCTGTCTTCATGACCCTTAGCTGTATTCATGACCCCCTTCTAGCTCTCTTCATGAGATAACGTGATAACTTTCTGAAGTAAGCTCCTGATGAGCCGGACTGTGGTGCATACGTTGAGCTGTGTGCTGCCAGCACGAGCAACCAAATTGATCTGGGAAGACTTCGAGTCTCAACAAGTTTTAAGTAATTAAGATTTAAAGATCACAGCAGGTTACATCTCCAAGTTACTTACGAAACGTCTCAAGATCTCCACATTTCTCAGTAAGACGCCGTATTTCTGCGTCTTGGGTTATCGGTCATTTGGTCTGACTGTCGCTGGCGAGGTTAAGATTCATGGCGTGCTTGAGATTGCAACAGTGTTGCAGACTGCCAGCAGCCGCTCGTATGATCACTGCGACTGGGAAATCAGTGAGAGAGAGAGTCTCTTGATTTTTATTGTATATTTTTATTCTTTCTCTTGTGTATCGTGCCTCGCTGTGGATAAGATGTGGGGAAGAGGGAAGTCAAGACGTGTTGTGGCTGTTGTGTTGTTGCCTTCTTTGTCTTCCCGTTACCGTTAGTAATTTTGTCGTTGGTTTCTAATTTAGAGAGGATATAGAAAAGTATTGGTTTGGTAATAGAGTATCCGATAAGTGGAACAGTCTGCTTAGTAGGCTCATTGAAGCTAAAAGTTTGGCTAGTTTTAAATCTAGGTTAGATGAAGACATGAGTGTAAGTAAGTAAGTAAGTAAGTAAGTTTATTCAGGTATACACAAATACAGTTACATAGAATTATCATACATAGCAGCATATGTGTAGAGAACCTAGGATAACCCAAATAAGTCAGACAGAGTGACTTATTTCCATTGGGGTCCTTACTTATTTCCATTGGGGTCCTTACTTATTTCCATTGGGGTCCTTACTTATTTCCATTGGGGTCCTTACTTATTTCCATTGGGGTCCTTACTTATTTCCATTGGGGTCCTTACTTATTTCCATTGGGGTCCTTACTTATTTCCATTGGGGTCCTTACTTACTTCCATTGGAGTCCTTACTTATTTCCATTGGGGTCCTTACTTATTTCCATTGGGGTCCTTACTTATTTCCATTGGGGTCCTTACTTATTTCCATTGGGGTCCTTACTTATTTCCATTGGGGTCCTTACTTATTTCCATTGGGGTTGCATTTGAGTAATAGTGTTACCAAAGCTTATTACTTGGGAAACTTTGATAATACGTTGGGCGAATATTTTTAGTGGGTTTGGATTTGAGAAGGACTAGCCAAGTATGGGCCAGTAGACCTGTTGCAGTGTTCCTCTTTACATATGTTCTTATGTGGGTTAATTTGTTGTTGGTTAGGGGGTTAAAAGAGGAAGATGAGAAAGAGTAGTCTATGACTAGTGAACCTGATACTAATTGATACTACATCATCTTATGAATGTGAAATGGAAGCCTGTTAAATGTTTTGCACTCTGGCGGTACTGCTGATTTCTTCTGTTTCGGCAACAAGGAATATGACAGGTAAATCTTACTGATTCCTACTGACATTCCGAATATATACATACTTTCCTGACAGCAATATTGATTAATCTTAAACCTGTAAGCTTCCGAGATGAACCAGGCTGTGATGAATATGTGGGGCTGCGGGCTACCAATAGTAACAGCCTGGTTGACCAGGCTAGCACCAGACGAGCCTGGCCCACGGCCGGGCTCCAGGAGTAGAGAAACTGTCGAAACTCATTAGAGGTATATCAAAGGTTGATGGAGGAGGGGTGTGTGTGGGAGGGAATATTTGGAGGGGGGAAGGAGGGAGGGGTTGGTTTGCATGTTGTTGTGATCCATCAGGCTGTGGTTGCCGGCTGTCTCCGGGGCCACCCTTGCCGAATTGCGTGTTGCTGGTAAGCTTGACGGAGAGCTGATGCAGTCTTAGATTCAGGTACAGGAAGTATCCAAGCTGAGGTACCCAAACTGGGGTACCCAAGCTGGAGGTACGCAAGCTGGGGTACCCAAACTGGGGTACCCAAGCTGGAGGTACACAAGCTGGAGGTACACAATCTGGAGGTACACAATCTGGAGGTACACAAGCTGGAGGTACACAAGCTGGAGGTACACAAGCTGGAGGTACACAAGCTGGAGGTACACAAGCTGGAGGTACACAAGCTGGAGGTACACAAGCTGGAGGTACACAGGCTGGAGGTACACAAGCTGGGGTACCCAAGCTGGGATACAAAAGCTGGGGTACCCAAGCTGGGATACACAATCTGGAGGTACACAAGCTGAGGTACCCAAGCTAGGGGTACACAAATTGGGGTACCCAGGCTTGGGGTACACAAGATGAGGTACAGCCCTTAGAAAAATCTCTGTTGTGTGTTTGTGTCAAAAAATACTACTACTAACAATATGTGATGAATGGTTTGAAAAACCGACAAGTTGAAGATTGAGACACTTATGCAGCATATGGAAATCTTTATTCAGGAAACGTTTCGCCACACAGTGGCTTCATCAGTCCAATACAAAGAGGAAGGCGTAAGGAGAGGAGGAGAATGAGGTAATCAGTCCCTCAACCTGGAGTCGATGGACTGAACACATCGACTCCAGGTTGAGGGACTGATTACCTCATTCTCCTCCTCTCCTTACGCCTTCCTCTTTGTATTGGACTGATGAAGCCACTGTGTGGCGAAACTAACAATATCGTTGAACATTAAAATGGTATAAAATACCTAACAATAATATAGTTATTTCTGCAAGTACATGTACAAGGTAGTAATAAAGTTGGTAGAATTACCGACAATATGTAAAGTAAAAGGACACAAGTGCAACTAATGTGACATTTATTGTGGCAACGTTTCGCTCTCCAGGAGCTTGATAAAGCTCCTGGAGAGCGAAACGTTGCCACAATAAAATGACTTACTACTGTACAGAAAGAATCTTGTTATGCTGAGCATTTCGAGTCAGTTTTGTCCCCAGGATGCGACCCACACCAGTCGACTAATACCCAGGTACCTATTTTACTGCTAGATGAACATGGACAGCAGGTGTCTTAAGGAAACACGTAACGGGGATCGGACCACGGACCTCAGTGTGTTAGCCGAGTGCCCTACCAATCGAGCTACGGGACGCCGTCACTGTATATGGTAGTTACAGTGTGGGAACACCCGCTGTGTGCTGCTACCCAACTCTGTATAATAGTTACGTTGTGGGTACAATAGCTTGTTGGCACGTGAGGTAATTAAATCAGTCACCCTGAGCTGGGTGGCTTCACTAGGGCGGTGAGGGTATTGTCAAGCATTTCACTATGGCTTCAAGAGCTACAGCCATTTCAGACGATTACCAACAGCCTGACTGATCAGAGGCTGGGACACAATTAGTGGACGGAGAATCGAGCACGCACCGTTCTTGCGTTGAATGACCCCACACACGATTTTAGCGCTTCACGAAATGCAGTCTACAGCAAAGGTGTGGGTTCAATAGGGTGGGTTGTTAATATTAATTGGAAATAGAGTTCCTGAGGTTCGAAACATTGGTGTCAGGAATGTTTTACGCCAGTTTGAGCTATATAATCCTCCGGGTTTAGCGCTCCCCATGATTATAATAATTCGCCAGCTTGAGCATCACTTAAGAGTGGAGGACTTGTGCAACATTTGGGTCTCTTTATTGTGAAAACCTTTCGTCAACTAGTGGCTTCTTCAGTCCAGTGCAGAGAAAGGTGAAAGATGAGGAGTTTGAGGTAATCAGTCCCTCAGCCTGGAGTCGATGGGTTCAGTCCATCAGTCTTGATTTCGTTTGACTGTCAAGATTGATGGACTGAACACATTGAAAAAAAACCCACTATGTGGGCGAAACGTTGTCAATAAAGGATCACATTATACTGCATATGAGTTTATATTTCCATTGTGTCGGTATTTTATACCATTTATTTCCATCTACATTGACTCCAGGCTGAGGGACTGACTACCTCAAACATCCCCTCGTCGTTCTCTGCATTGGACTGAAGTAGCCACTGGCTGGCGAAACGTTTTCAGAATAAAGATACCCAAACGTTGCACAAGTGTCTCATTTATAAATTTGTCAGTTTTCTAAGCCATTTATTCGCAAGAGTGAACACTGCAGCAGGCCTGCTGGCCCACACTAGGCAGGTCCTTCTCAGATCCAACCTGGCTGTGCTCGGTTGGATCCAGGAAAAAAAGTTACAGGAAAATCAAAGGGAAAAAGTCACAGAAAAAAACCACAACCTAACCTAATGTGACTTTTTTTCCTCGCCAAAATTGTGACCCTTTTTTTCCTGTGACTTTTCCCAGCCAAAATTGTGACTTTATTCCCTGTGACTCTTTTTCCCTCGCAATAATTGTGACTATTTCCTGTAACTTTCTTCCCGGACACCGCTACGGTTCAGGTTCACAGCTGTACCCAGAGTCCACAAACACACGTGTGAATCTTTATGATCCAGCTTCACACAGAAGTCATGAATACCTTGCATTCTTTTGTTTTCTTTGTCACTTCCCCGGAGACCACATTGCGTCCACCGGGAATGTGTACATTACTTTTGTTTTCTTTGTCACTTCCCCGGAGACCACATTGCGTCCACCGGGAATGTGTACATTACTTTTGTTTTCTTTGTCACTTCCCCCGGAGACCACATTGCGTCCACCGGGAATGTGTACATTACTTTTGTTTTCTTTGTCACTTCCCCGGAGACCACATTGCGTCCACCGGGAATGTGTACATTACTTTTGTTTTCTTTGTCACTTCCCCCGGAGACCACATTGCGTCCACCGGGAATGTGTACATTACTTTTGTTTTCTTTGTCACTTCCCCCGGAGACCACATTGCGTCCACCGGGAATGTATACATTACTTTTGTTTTCTTTGTCACTTCCCCGGAGACCACATTGCGTCCACCGGGAATGTATACATTACTTTTGTTTTCTTTGTCACTTCCCCGGAGACCACATTGCGTCCACCGGGAATGTGTACGTTGCAAATTTGGTAGATAAATGTTGGTGGATCACGGGAAAGGATCGGCTTTGCTGAAGCCAAGAGGAAGATTCTCTCCTTGTATCATCACGCTGGGAAGAGCGTTGTATTGATTCTTAGTACCGACTGAAAAATGGTATGATGATACCGTCAAGATGTGGAAAAAGACGGTACAGTTGAGGACATTTATTAGGGGAAGCGTTTCGCTACGGTTGGCTTCTTCAGTCTAAATATAGAGATATTTGATTCGTTTGACTCTTCGGGAACTACGTCCTAACACGGGTCTTAATCTTAACATGACCCGTCTGAGGATCTCCAAGATTTTAATATGTTTCAACTGTTCTCTGGCCGCGATCACAAATAACTAAGAAACGAGTATATATAGTGACAGGAGTCAGGTGGTATGCCGTGGTGGTGGTGGTAGTGATGGTCGTAGTTGCGAACTGCATTCATGAATAGAGGGGCGCTGCAGTAGGTTGATGCTAGGCAGGTCCTTCTCAAACCCAGCCAGTCTTATTTTTAAAGTTACTGAAGGTAATTAGGTTCACCTGGCGCCACTTAGCAGATTTTTTTTTTTTAACTCCTATGCATTCTCAGTCAGCTGCTGATTCTCTTGGTGGAGACAGTGGAAAACTGCCAACAGTGGGCTATTTTAAGTACTTGTACTTGAAAAAGGCCTGTGTTGGATAGAACTTTGTACAAATGAAGGTTTTTCCTGCAGTCGTGCATTGTTAACTATTAATTCACAAATAACCCGCACTTAAGAGAAAGAAACTTTATGACGACTTTTCGGTCCGACTTGGGCATTAACTATGTTGGGGGTTATTTATGTATTGTTCCAGTCACGGTATTGTGCCTCTTGTGTTCTTTAACTATTAATTCTGTATTGGAATAGTTACCTACCGGCCGTTCCTACATCCCTTCCTCTTCTCTGGTCTCAGCGGCAATCACACAGAGGCGCGGGTTGAGTGAGGCTTCCCTTGGGAGCTCCGCCTTGCAAACATAAGCCTTCAGAGCCTTGCTCTGGCTCTCTGGAGGCACCCCAAGTGCTGGCACCTGTCGGATTTCTCTTACTGTGGTTCCGCTTATTCTTGCTTAAGCTGCCTAGCGCTTAGCAGCTGGAGGATCGAGCATCCACCACCACTTGTGCTCAGTGATCCCTCACAGATTTAACCTTTATCATAAAATAACAGTTGGTATTCCTAAAAAAAATTATGATTCCCTTTCTATCTTTGGGAACAGGAAACTAAAATAGCAACTGCCTTAGCCTCAACGGAAGTAACCTCGCCTTGACCAACTACAGTCCCGGGATACTTATCTTAAAGGCTCTGGGCTGATTCTGTACGATACAAGAGAACTCTGGATATGAATGGTATACAGCACCGACAAGATAAAGAATTGGAAATATAAACACAAATGCAGTATAATGTGATCCTTTATTGACAACGTTTCACCCACACAGTGGGCTTTTTCAAGTCACACACGGGTGAAACGTTGTCAATAAAGGATTACATTATACTGCATTTGTGTTTATATTTCCATTGTGTCGGTATTTTATACCATTTATTTCCAAGATAAAGAATTAGAGACATGTGCGACATCTGGGTAGCTTTATGTTTTTGAATTATGTTGATAAAGCCACGATGGCGAAACGTCTACAAATAAAGATACCCAGATGTTGCACATGTGTCTTAATTCTTCAAGAGAACGTTATACAACAAAGACATATGACATACTAGAACATAATGCATTACTAACTATGGTGGATCACGGAAAGTAGACGAGATCGATCGTTGTTCATGTGACCTACGGATTCTGAGGGAAAATTATTTACAAAGCAGAAAGTTTTGACAGAAAAGACAAACTCGGTGCACACGTGTTTTTTTAACTTGGCCAAACTCACGCTTGATCTCCATCATCAGTGTCGACGGAGGCAGTTTCTATACATTAGACATATGTGCAACACTTGGGTAAAAAGAATTGAGACACTTATGCAACATATGAGAATCTTTAATGAAAAAACGTTTCGCCACACAGTGGCTTCATCAGTCTTGTACAAAGAATGGTGAGGATCAAAGGGAGTTTGAAGTAATCAGTCCACCAGCCTGGAGTCTCTGATATACCTTAGACGGGTTTCTAGAATATTTTCCTACTCCTGCTACCCGGTCCTGGTCAACCAGGCGGTTGCTGCTGGCGGCCTGCTGGCCCACATATCCATCACAGCCTGGTTGATCCGGCACTTGGAGGAGTGGGTGTACCTGTCTGACACGAGCGCAGAATGACCTCACAGATCCTGGTTCATTGTAAACATCGACGGGGGTTTCTTCCTCCACACGGCAGGAAATTAGACGACCTTTCGGCAGGTCATGAATCATTATCAGTTTGCGAGTTGATGACGGTCCATTAAGGTCTTGAATGTCGTCTTGTTGCATCTTGCAGGCTGAAATGTCGTCTTGTTGCATCTTGCAGGCTGAAATGTCGTCTTGTTGCATCTGCAGTTTGTGAGTTGCTTGCGCTTCATCGTTATGCAGGCGTAGCAAGGATCGATGGTTTTAAAGTGGTAAGATAGCTCGTTGATCAGTGGTCAAGCCTGCGGCTCACAACCGAAGGACCTGAGATCAATGTCGGGCGAGCTGACAGACGCATACCCGATTATATATCGCCTTTTCATCTGCCTATACCGATTATCCCTCCAGCGAGGCCTGAACAAGGAGAGCTGTGTTATATCTCGGCGATATATCTTTCCAATCAGCATGTAAGTGGGGTATCGTCCCAAAGGTTGGCTTTTGCACGGTAACTACAGTCCGCTAACCTCAATAGCTTCGTTTCTCAGAGCGTCCACAGCGGAGTTCAAGGGGGCGTGAAATTACACTCGCCTATTAGTGCTCATTCTGCTCTTATCTCTCACTCTGGCATTCATTCACTCACGTTCACTCACACGCGCGAGCAAACACGAGCTCTCTCGCTCACACGCGCGAGGAAGCTCAGTAGTTCCTCGGTATTGACAAGCGTTCACTGTGCTTTTAGCAGAAGCTAATCATCTGGGTTGTGTAAAAAGTGTTTGAACTGCGTGTGGCCCTCGTGCTCCTGGCCTCTTGCCGGAGCCTCGGAGCCTTGCTGTGAAGCCTCACCGTGAGGAGCCTTCTAAACCATACCCCCGGCCGGGATTGAACCCGCGGTCATAGAGTCTCAAAACTCCAGCCCGTCGCGCTAGCCACTAGACCAGCTAGCCACAATAAGATTCATCCAACTAGGTATATTTCTACACCATAGGAAAGTTAGCACAGGCACCTCTGTGACCACAAATGCAAGTTTTTACAGACGAATCTCCAGCTAGTTAAGTCATGTTGACGGCAGTGAAGGGACTTGAGCTAGAGTTCGTCACGGCCACGCTAGCTGGAGATTCGTCTGTAAAAACTTGCATTTGTGGTCACAGAGGTGCCTGTGCTAACTTTCCTATGGTGTAGAAATATACCTAGTTGGATGAATCTTATTGTGGCTAGCTGGTCTAGTGGCTAGCGCGACGGGCTGGAGTTTTGAGACTCTATGACCGCGGGTTCAATCCCGGCCGGGGGTATGGTTTATTTGCAATCGTGTCATTACGATTTCTTAAGTCATGTTGACGGCAGTGAAGGGACTTGAGCTAGAGTTCGTCACGGCCACGCTAGCTGGAGATTCGTCTGTAAAAACTTGCATTTGTGGTCACAGAGGTGCCTGTGCTAACTTTCCTATGGTGTAGAAATATACCTAGTTGGATGAATCTTATTGTGGCTAGCTGGTCTAGTGGCTAGCGCGACGGGCTGGAGTTTTGAGACTCTATGACCGCGGGTTCAATCCCGGCCGGGGGTATGGTTTATTTGCAATCGTGTCATTACGATTTCTTAAGTCATGTTGACGGCAGTGAAGGGACTTGAGCTAGAGTTCGTCACGGCCACGCTAGCTGGAGATTCGTCTGTAAAAACTTGCATTTGTGGTCACAGAGGTGCCTGTGCTAACTTTCCTATGGTGTAGAAATATACCTAGTTGGATGAATCTTATTGTGGCTAGCTGGTCTAGTGGCTAGCGCGACGGGCTGGAGTTTTGAGACTCTATGACCGCGGGTTCAATCCCGGCCGGGGGTATGGTTTATTTGCAATCGTGTCATTACGATTTCTTAAGTCAAGTCAGGAGCCTTCTGTTGTCATCCCTGGCGTTTTTCTTGTTGGAACCTTAAACTTTGGGATAGTTCTGATGGAGCCTCAATTTAGGAATAGTTCTTATGGAGCCCCAGCCTAAGGCGAATTCTGAGGGAGCTTCAACATAGGGAGAGTTTTGATAGAGCCTCATCTTAGGAAGAGTTCTACATTTTCGGAGCCTCACCTTCAAGGGCTCCGACTCCAGGTACGCCCAAGTCTCCACTACTTTAACCTCGATGAAGCATCTGTTGTCGTATTCTCTCTGCCTTTGAAAACTTCCGTAGTGTAAAAGAGCCCTTGAAGCCATTACGAAATTGACAGTGACTTAGTCATCTAACCTGCGAACCATTTTATGGGACCGTATCCATTAGAAGATCAACGGAGGCTAACCCATTAAGTTATATAGTGTTACACCAGTTATGGGTTGGGCAGATATTTTTGCTAGTGGGCTTGGATTTGAAAAAGACTTGCCTACTATGGGCCAGTAGGCCTTCTGCAGTGTTCCTCCTTATGTTCCTAACTTCACCCATTATAAATTTAATGACGCCTCCACCATTAAAAACAAGTCACCAAGAACCTCAGATATTAGACTCCCACCCACCGGTACATATCCTGGAGTCGTACTTTTTCTTCACTTTTGGAACATTAACCGTATAAGGAAGTTGTTGACTATGTCAGCAGCTGACTCAGGCTGCTGCCCTCAGCTGTTTGCTCCGGCCCCGTTTTGTATACAGTGCAGACGGTAATTGGATTCCGCTTTAGCTCTTTCTGTTGAGTTTGTTTACGCTGGGTAAACGGGCGCACGCGGCCAGGTCTGTGGGGAGGGTGAACGGGAGCTCTCTGTTTTCTAGGCGATTACTGTTAGTTAGCCTCTCTGTTTGACAAGGAATGGGTGAACAAGCGTGAGTCTCTCTCTCTCTCTCTCTCTCTCTCTCTCTCTCTCTCTCTCTCTCTCTCTCTCTCTCTCTCTCTCTCTCTCTCTCTCTCTCTCTCTCTCTCTCTCTCTGTGTATGTGTGGTTACAATATGCGTGTGTGTCTGGTTGTTGTCAGACGGAGGATCGAGCCTCCACCACTATTTGAGCTAAACTCGACACGGATTTAGCGCTTCACGCAAGTAAATATCTTGCACCTGGATAGAAGGAATAACTTAGGGACCACCACAGCTACAACTACAACCTATCACAACTACCACCAACAACAGATACATCTCTGGAGAGAAACCTTCAGCCGGCTGCCAGAATTTTTTTCGGTTTCTTTTTTCGTTTCCATTAAGAGTTTCGCTTTTTATTTCCCTCACACCTCGAGAATGCCTCACCCGATCGGCTTGAGAATTTTCAGAAACATGCGTGCATGCATAAATAGGCAAATACATAGGTTTGGCACACGTATACATACACATGGATATGCACAAGTCTATAATGCGCATACACGAATATGTATACATATGAACGCGTGCTTATACACACATACATATTTATGTATATGCATCTCCATACACATGCATACGAAGAAATTTTGTGTATACATGTATACTATTGCATACATTTGCGCACATGTAAATACATGCATGTCTAAGTATGCGTATACAGGTATACATGCATATTTACACACTCGTATGCATCTTATATTCTCATGGGTTAGAATTTCGTGACCACTTTGTACTATTCCTTTAGCGTGGATTGAAGCAGAGGAGGTTGGGCTTGAGTTACTGGGATCTCTTTCTCGGAATACAGCTAATTTCCTCCTTTATTGCAGGTACGTTGTTTCTCAGAGTGCAGGAGGTTCAACTGGTAAGCACTCCAGGGCTGGAGTACACGTGAGTCTGTGTTTCTCTTGTTGCACTCGTTATCAACTCTTAGTTCATTCTGTACCTGTCTATTTTGCACGCTTTACGGACTCTTCGTTCGTCTCTCTCTCTCTCTCTCTCTCTCTCTCTCTCTCTCTCTCTCTCTCTCTCTCTCTCTCTCTCTCTCTCTCTCTCTCTCTCTCTCTCTCTCTTGTTGCACTAATTACGAATTCTTAGTTTTGCATCCATTTGCCTAACTTGGACCTGCCTAGCATGGGTCAGTAAGTCTACTGCAGTGCTCCTTCTTTCAGTTACGTTCCCTAAGTTTAAACTGTATATTTGTCCTAACTTAAGTTTACATCCTACCTACTTTAAGTTTATAACCTGCCTTTATTAACCCTTGTATTACACTTTCCTAAGGTTATGTAACACCTATCTGTAGATGGTGCTGGGAAACATTGCTCAAGTGGTCGTGTTACTGACCAAGCTTCTGGTTGATAACCTGGCCCGGTGGGCCCAACAGACTGTAGACAGCCTGTACTGTCTGCACAAACAGCCCATGCTGTCTGCCAGCTTAGTTCATATTTCGCGCCACTCAAGTGCTGCCCTCTGTAGCCAGGCCTCTTGGTGGCCACTTCAGCCTGCCTGGCCTTGCCACGCTCTCACTCACACAGCGGCCTAGCAGCAAGACACAAGTACTAGTAGCTCTCTCGTGGGATGGCCCTCCCGGGCCATGGGCACAACACGCAAGCCTGTGTACCCACCACGACTTAACAACAAAGAAAGAAGCCTCCGAAGACGTATCATTTACTCCCCGCTACCAGAACACCAAATAATCCCTTCGTTATAAGACGAGCGGCAGGATATACCGGGCTCAGCATTACTGAGATGCCTGTAAGGGCCTCAAGGAACCATACAATTACCAAGGCACCTGTAGGGACCTCGAGAAACGTTCAGCAGAGTCTTTCGGCATTATTAATTCTGTTTTATAATATATATATATATATATATATATATATAATACTGGCTATTCTAACTTAGTACAATAGTATATATTTGTATTGATTGTCTATATACCTTGATTTTACTGTTTGTTGATTTTATCCATTTTATATATATATATATAATATATATATATATATATATATATATATATATATATATATATATATATATATATATATATATATATATATAATCTGCATGTTAATGTATTGATAATTTGGATTAATTAGTTATAATTGTCCCGTTGATCGGATTCATCCTCACTATTATTTTTTTTTCAAAGTAATTCCTTCTGTTATTAGTTGCTTGATTATTTAATTATTAGGATCACTTTTTTTTATTTTTGTAAATGAGTTAATAGTGTGAATGATTACCTTTATGGATGTCAGTGAGGGATCTTTATTAAGGTCATTGAGGATCTTTATTGATGTCTCAGAATCTTTATTAAGCTCAGTGAGGATATTGATGTCTGTGAGAATCTTTATTAAGCTCAGTGAGGATATTGATGTCAGTGAGGATCTTTATTAAGGTCAGTGAGGACCTTAAATATGGTTATCCAAGACGTGGTCTCGAGCACAATTAATACTCGCACTTAATCCAAGGAATCGGAGTTACTCCCCCCCTTCCTTGGATCGAACATGACTACCTCCTGTTCCCCCCAAGCGCTGTGAAACCCCCTGCGGTTTTAGCACTTCTCCCCCCATACCAGTGCATTAATAAAGAATTAATGATAAGTAAAGCATCCACATCTCTTACATGCGTGACGTTGGTTGTGAACGCAGGAAATGCTACGTACGCATCATGCGTCAGATGAGTAAGAACATAAAGAAGGAACATTGCAGCAGGCCTACTGACCCATGCGAAGCAGGTCCATGTTCCCCTGGATTAGCCCAATGACCCACCTAGTCAGGTCACTTCCACTTAAGGAAGAAGCACGGCATCAGACCTAGTAGCACAAGCTAGTCAGGTCCAACTCACATCCACCCACACTCACTCATGTATTTATCTAACCTATTTTTAAAACTACGCAACGTTTTAGTCTGAATAACTGTACTCGGGAGTTTGTTCCACTCATCCACAACTCTATTACCAAACCAGTGCTTTCCTGTGTCCTTCCTGAATCTGAATTTTTCCAACTTGAAACCATTGCTGCGAGTCCTGTCTTGGCTGGAAATTTTCAGCACGCTATTTACATCCCCTTTATTTATTCCTGTTTTCCATTTATACACCTCGATCATATCCCCCCTAATTCTACTCCTTTCGAGAGAGTGCAGATTCAGGACCCTCAGTCTGTCCTCATAGGGAAGATTTCTGAAGATTTAAACCTATCATGCGTCAGATGAGTTGGTAAAGAAAAGGTCTCAGACGCATCATGCGTCGGATGAGTTGTGGAGAAAATGGGTTTTAGTAAGTTGTATCTAATGGAGAGGTTCCTGACGCATGGTGCGTCGTGTTGGGAAACGCTGTGAACGCATTCTGTCCATTTATCCTCACTCAGGGCGGTAATTATCTCGTATAATCTCTTAATTACGTACTGAATAATTCTCTGCTGCATAAGCAGTGCTTTTCAACGCTGGATACCGTATACCTGGAAGGAGTTTCGGGGGTCATCGCCCCCGCGGCCCTGTCCGTGAACAGGCCCGGTGGTGGATCAGGGCCTGAACAAGGCTACTGTTATCTGCTATGCGTAAAGACATTAGTTCTTCTGTCGTAGTATAAAAACGTAGACTGATATCAGTCTACAGTCGGTGCACAGTACAGTGGAACGAACCTGTGTTCGAGCAATTTTGTTCTGACAAAGATTGACCCGGTCTTTGTACGTGTTTCTGGAGTACGAACGCGGTGACTTGTTTACAGTTGAGTTGTAAAAAGACAGGAAAATCTTGTTTCAAAAATGCTTTGAAGTGACCTCTGACACTGACCTGACTCTCAGAGACTTTTGGAAGTGTCAGTTCAACATGGAACTTTTCGCAGTTCCAACACCATCTAGTGACAAATTAAGTTCAAACACCGAGGTTTCCCTCTACCGACATGTCGATGATTAAGACAGGTGCTACACTTGGGTATCTTTTATGACCAGGACGTTTCGCCAATAAGTGGTTTTTTCAGTTCATTAGAGAGAGTACATTCCGAAGCCAGTGGAGTATAAGGTGATCAGTTCCTCAGCTCCTTGATGGAAGTCTGTAGCGTTACACATACATTCTGACGACTCGCAGCTGACACTTTGATGGTGAACATTTCCAGGTGTGTAAATTAATATCTCGGCCTTCTTACACCTGCTTGTTCCTGTTCACCTAGCAATAAATAGGTACCTGGGTGTTAGTCCACTGTTGTATGGGTGGCATCCTGGAGTGGTTGTATACCGTAGATGAACTTTAAAACTGCCTAAGGTTGGATACTCTCACATAGCCTGGTTAGTGTTTCTCTGTCATGAGTTGTGTCAAATGAAAGACAAGTTGAAGGGTTGTAGGGGAAGAGATGAGGGAGATGAGGGTTATAGATGCCGTTGTAGTCGCTGATGTGGAAAGGAGAATTGCTTAAAAAAAAAAAAACACGGAACGGGTGGGGTTTGTACCCATGGCAAGCGAGTCGTAGAACTCCAGGCCAGTGCGTAAACCACTGGGCTAACTGGCTACAATAAGATTCATCCAACTAGGTATATATATATATTCTATAGGGAGGTTAATAAGGGCCCCACAGTAACAACGATTGTATTTGTGGTCACTGTGGTGGCCCATGCTAACCTCCCTGTGGTGTATAAATATACCTAGTTAGATTAATCGTATTGTAGCCAGCTGGCCCAGTGGTTTACGCACTGGCCTAGACTTTTACGACTCACTCGCCATGGGTTCTAATCCCACCCGTTCCCTGGTTTGTCTACGATCGTGTTATTACGATTCCGTGAGTCATGAGAGAATTGCAAGTCTGGGGAGGAGGGTTACTGGGTTTTGTTGAACAACCTGTGTATAAATCGCATTTTTTAAGAGGTGAAGCGAGGGTACACAAGCTTTGTTCTTCTTTCTTGCCTTGAAACTTTAGCTTCTTACACCTTCCAGACATTATTCTTCTTTACATGTGTTCCTCATTTATTATTAAGTGTAGATTGTTCCGTCTCTTGTGTGTGTGTGTGTGTGTAGGCTTTGTGAATGTGAGAGATGTTATGCTTGCACCAGTCATATCTATGAATAAGACACATGTGCAACACTCAGGCCTGTATTAGACTGAAGTCTGCCTTTGCAGGCGAAAACATTTGAACAATGATGATTCTTAAGCATTGTATCTTAATGCTTCCCATGTTTACCTAGCATCCCGGGGAAGGGAATACATACTAAGTTTATTTAGGCACAGGTACACAAAAGTTCGATTATCGTACATAGTAACTTGTGGGTATTGCATGCCATGTATGAAGTTCAAGCCTGGTGGAGGTTCACTGCTCTTCTTCCAGGAATGTTGCTGACATCCCCGCCCCTGTGAGTGGTTGCCATAGTGATACTTAATTATTTTAGAGGTCTGGTAAGAGCCCCCATTGATGCTGTTGCTGATATTACTTCGCATCATTTTTTTTTTTTTGCATATGAAAACAAAGTACGTAAATCACGTGAGTAGAAGATAGAGGAAATTTTCAGATATCAACAAAGTCTTACAGTGGACACATTAGCAGGACATAATGCCCAGTGGGGAGAATATTAACTGAAGCAAACCACACCACGAATCGTTAGGAATACGCACAAATATCTCAGAAACAGTTACAGGAAAGAGTTCGTCATTTAGGAAGCACAGTAAGACACATGCAACAAATGCCAGGACTGCGAGAAGCTTCAGAACTTTCAGATACAAGAATTAAGGCGAATGATGGCGGTTTTCATGTCAGTGGTTCCAAAACGACTTTTCTTTGGGCTGATATTCCTGTTATATTTGGGTTTGTTTATTTGTGTTACTGGGTCTTCTTGGCTGACTCATTATTCTTGGCTGACGCATCATCCTTGGCTGACTCATTATCACCCCTGGTCAACTCATCATGAGTGGGTGAGTGCTCAAGGCTGGCTCCAGGCACGGGTGAGAGAGTGAAGACAAGTGGCTAGGAGGAGGAGACGGAGGAAGAGAAAGAGGAATAGCAGTAGGACGGAAGAGGTGGTGGGGAGTGGAAGGAGGGGAGGGGGTAAGTGCCTGCCGGAATAAGAGGGAAGTAAAAAAAGGTGAACAGAGGACATGTGAGGAAGAAGATGGAGCCGGCTATGACATGGATAGAGGAGAAAGAAAGGAAGAGCGAAGATAAATGGAAATGGGAGTAGAAAGGAGAGGGAAAGAAATGAAAGGGTGAGTATAAAAGGAAACAGGAGGAAGGGAAAGGATGGAAAAAAAAGAGAGTTGATTTACTGAAGGAAGGAGAGGAAGAGAGAGGGAAGTTAGGAAGGAGGTCTCATTTACCAGTCAGAATAAATTTATCCGCGAATAGTAAAAGAATTATGCATTAATAGGCACCACAGCCTGGTTGATTAAGAACTACCTGCAAGAGCTCTCATTCCCAGCTCCCAATCTGAGAGAGAGAGAGAGAGAGAGAGAGAGAGAGAGAGAGAGAGAGAGAGAGAGAGAGAGAGAGAGAGAGAGAGAGAGAGAGAGAGAGAGAGAGTTGTATTCATGTAGTCTTCTCAGCTTCCGAGTAATTTTGTAGCCATGGGCTTGTTGTTCGTGATAGAAGATGCTTCAGTTAATTATGAGTTGAGCAACACAGGCATCAGAGCAGGTAACGCAACACAACATTAGGGAGAGGTCGAACAAGGCAACATTGCATCCTCCACCACACAACACAACACCAGAGAGAGGTCGACCCAGGCAACATAGCATCCTCCACTACACAACACAACACCAGGGAGAGGTCGACCCAGGCAACATAGCATCCTCCACCACACAACACAACACCAGGGACAGGTGGACCCAGGCAACATAGCATCCTCCACCACACAACACCAGGGAGAGGTCGACCAAGGCAACATAGCATCCTCCACCACACAACACAACACCAGGGAGAGGTCGACCCAGGCAACATAGCATCCTCCACCACACAACACCACAACAGGGAGAGGTCGACCCAGGCAACATAGCATCCTCCACCACACAACACAACAGGGAGAGGTGGACCCAGGCAACATAGCATCCTCCACCACACAACACAACACCAGGGAGAGGTGGACCCAGGCAACATAGCATCCTCCACTACACAACACAACACCAGGGAGAGGTGGACCCAGGCAACATAGCATCCTCCACCACACAACACAACACCAGGGAGAGGTGGACCCAGGCAATATAGCATCCTCCACTACACAACACAACACCAGGGAGAGGTGGACCCAGGCAACATAGCATCCTCCACTACACAACACAACACCAGGGAGAGGTGGACCCAGGCAACATAGCATCCTCCACTACACAACACAACACCAGGGAGAGGTGGACCCAGGCAACATAGCATCCTCCACCACACAACACAACACCAGGGAGAGGTCGACCCAGGCAACATAGCATCCTCCACCACACAACACCACAACAGGGAGAGGTCGACCCAGGCAACATAGCATCCTCCACCACACAACACAACAGGGAGAGGTGGACCCAGGCAACATAGCATCCTCCACCACACAACACAACACCAGGGAGAGGTGGACCCAGGCAACATAGCATCCTCCACCACACAACACAACACCAGGGAGAGGTGGACCCAGGCAATATAGCATCCTCCACTACACAACACAACACCAGGGAGAGGTGGACCCAGGCAACATAGCATCCTCCACTACACAACACAACACCAGGGAGAGGTGGACCCAGGCAACATAGCATCCTCCACCACACAACACAACACCAGGGAGAGGTGGACCCAGGCAACATAGCATCCTCCACCACACAACACAACACCAGGGAGAGGTGGACCCAGGCAACATAGCATCCTCCACACAACACAACACCAGGGAGAGGTGGACCCAGGCAACATAGCATCCTCCACCACACAGCACAACACCAGGGAGAGGTGGACCCAGGCAACAATCAGAGCATCCAGCATCACACGAGACAAGACCTCTGAGGAATGGTAAAAGAAGCTCAAGCGAGACACGAGGTAGAGAGACAGTCGTACTCGACGGAAATTGCGACCTGTGGCGAGGAGAATTTTCTGCGTTCTTTTTTGTAGGGGACGAGAGGGTGAGCGGAGGAAGAGGGAGACAGAGTAAGAAGCAGGATGAGCTGGGAATTTGTGATATACGTGAGACAGGAATTGGCGAAGCTCTTCACAAGTCTGTCATCTGACGAGTTAACTCGTGTAGTTGTCAGCTCTCTCTCTCTCTCTCTCTCTCTCTCTCTCTCTCTCTCTCTCTCTCTCTCTCTCTCTCTCTCTCTCTCTCTCTCTCCCTGTGTGTCTCTCTCCCTCCGTTCTATAGTTCTCTGAGGGATGGACCCAATCCAGGGAGCTCTTTTACAGCCTTTAAAAGGAGTTATGATGGTTCATAAATCGTGTATAGTATTGGTTGCTCCCGCGGGGAGTAGCGACGCTGACAGACCAGTTTTATATATCTGGAACTGTCTTAGTCTAACTAATTGTTCTCTCTTTCTTGCGTTCTAGTTCGCTAAGTACGTTTGTCTCTCACTCGCTCCACCTTTGGAAGTATCTCCTCAACTTCTGTCACTTATGTCTTCTGTAGTTGTCTGCTTCTCTAAGCCCATTTGTCTCTCTCTCACTCCATCTCGGGAAGCGTGATATCGCCCTCGCTCGCTGTGTTGTGCTGTCTAGTGCGCTACGCACATTTGTCTCGCACCCCAGTTAAAATAAGTCAGTTTTTCAGACTTTTTTTTGGTGGGGGGGGGGAGGGTTATCTTAGGTACTTCACACATATGTTACTATGCTTAATAATAAACCACACAGAGACAGAAACACAGATGATTAATTAGTCTGTATATTTCGATCCTCTTCTGGGATCCTCTTCAGCAGATCCCAGAAGGGGATCGAAATATACAGCCCAATTAATTTTCTGTGTTTCTGTCTCTGTGTGTTATTGAGCATTGCCAGGTGTTAATTACACTTTAGTTATCCTCATGTTGCTCTATATGATAATTGTACTTATGTGAACCAGTGCCTAAATAAATTTCATCAGTAACTATATCATAATGAATGCTTCCATCAAGCAGAACTGCATATAACAGACATGTGTGCTACGTTAAATATTAAGAGACATGTGTCTCCGATACTTTTATCAGTATTATGTACCTTTGTAATGTAATCACGAGAGCTTCAACCTTGAACAACTGTCAGAGGGCACTTCAAGGCGCTGGCTCCCCCTCCTCTCAGTTATTTGTGAAAGGTGGAGAGGCAAGTTACACTTTCATGAAATCAAAAGTTTTTTTTTTTGAGATAAGAGGTGTTGCGGAAGTGCAGGGCGCGTGTCATTCACCAAGGTCCATTATAACATTGGAATACTGCGTAAAATGGCACGTTCAGTAATATGACGAAAGAGTGGAAATACAAGGCAGAGGAAAGGGTGACACTATCGAATATTACAAAAATGAGGAGCGAGAGAGAGAGAGAGAGAGAGAGAGAGAGAGAGAGAGAGAGAGAGAGAGAGAGAGCTGCACGGTAACATCAGCAGCTAAACGACGAGCAAGGTAAAAGACTGAGTACAGATGAAGGCAACCGACTCCAACAACTTGTCGGTTGTTGGAGTCGGTTGGACTGATGAAGCCAGTGGCTTCGTCAGTCCAATGCAGAGAGACTAGATACAGATGGAAGACACCAAAGGAAATCGAAGAAAGAGATAGTGGCTTAGACAAATGCAGACAGAATTTACAGACAGGATGGAGTTAGGGATAGAAATGTCAGCGTAAGAGTCGCCAGCACGCACGACGCCCAGGGGATCTACACAACACATTCACTTCCTTACACAGAGGCGAAAGGATGATCCTAGACGCTAGATGCTTTACATATCCAAAAAAAAAAAAAGAGAAAAAGCTTGATCTCGGCTTTAAAATAACGATGTAAGCAAAGTTTATAAGTTGAAATATGGAGCATAGCAAAGTTTGTAAATTAAAACATGAAGCGTAGCAAAGTTTGTAAATTAAAACATGAAGCGTAGCAAAGTTTGTAAATTAAAATATCGAGCGTAACAAAGTTTGTAAATTAAAATATCGAGCGTAACAAAGTTTGTAAATTAAAATATCGAGCGTAGCAAAGTTTGTAAATTAAAATATCGAGCGTAGGAAAGTTTGTAAATTAAAATATCGAGCGTAGCAAAGTTTGTAAATTAAAATATCGAGCGTAATAAAATTTGCAAGTTAAAATAGTTTGGGTTGCTAAGTTTGACGTTAACAGTAGCAAGGTTTGCAACACTCGCTGTTAGAATATTAGAATTTAAAAGTAACAATCCAAGTGAAAAAAACTGTGTCATTAAGTTCCAGTGACATAAATCTGCACTGCGCCCCTCCCCTCTCTTCCTTTTTTTTTTTTTTTAATCTTTTTCTTCCTCTGGCATATTTCTGTCTCCGGAAGGAAAAAATTACCTTTGTTTACCTTGTATTTATTCATTTGACAGGGAAGCGATTTTGGAATGTTGTGTCCACTTAGCGTGGATTTGTTTTTCGGCAATTTTGGAACACTTTTTTTTTTTTTTCACCTGTATGTTGATGATTTGCACATGTCGGGGTGGAAATACCTGAGATGTGTCAGAGCAACACACTCCCTCAGGTAACATACACGTGTGTGTAGGGGGGGGGGTATTTGCATCTTATTCCATATTTGCAAATCTTTCCTGGGCTAGTCCTTACATATTTCACCTTTATGTTGCATTTGGAGTTTTGTTTATCTTTGTGGTTATTCTGAATTTTCATATCTGTCTTCTTCTGCATGTGTGTGTGTGTGTGTGTGTGTGTGTGTGTGTGTGTGTGTGTGTGTGTATGTGTGTGTGTGTGTGTGTGGCCTCTTCGTCCTCTACAAGTGAGCCATTGTGAATAGTTAAGCACTCCAGAATCTGTTTCGAAGTTCACGGCATGTGGCAGGATTTGATGAAATAATATATCACTAGCTTGGTGTTCCAGGCTTGAATCCTGCTGTGGACTGTGAGATAATGTTTGTAACTAATTTCGCCTGTTTGCGAATTAAGCATATATATATATATATATATATATATATATATATATATATATATATATATATATATATATATATATATATATATATATAATATATAATGTCGTGCCGAATATGTAAAACTGGTCAATTAGCAAGAACTCATTTAAAATTAAGCCCTTTCTGAAATTTTCTCTTACACATTTAAAATTATATTTTTTTTCAATATTGTTAATGTAAAAATTTTTAATTTTGCACCAAAAGGAACTTAGAAAACTTACCTAACCTTATTATAAGAAGAACAATTTATTTTAGCCTAACGCAACAAAATATATTTTAGATTTATTTACAATAATTTAATACTAAACAAACACAATGAAATATATATTTTTCGTTAGGTTCAGAACGATTTTGGCGAAATTATTGCATACACAAATTTTCGCTTGTCCTATATGGCAAGATGAGCGTTGCTATTTAAGCCAAGATCGCAAGTTCTGCCTATTCGGCACGACATTATATATATATATTTATATATATAAATATATATATATATATATATATATATATATATATATATATATATATATATATATATATATATATATATACACACAAAACAACCACTCTGAAAGAATAGAGAAATTCCAAGCGCTTTCGTGACTACTCACATTATCAAGTTCCTTGATAATGTGAGTAGTCACGAAAGCGCTTGGAATTTCTCTATTCTTTCAGAGTGGTTGTTTTGCATATAATGAAATCACCTGTTTACTGTGATCTTATTGTATATATATATATATATATATATATATATATATATATATATATATATATATATATATATATATATATATATAGTTGCTTTTTATTTTTTTGCATATATTAATTAGATGGGCTGACTTAGAATAAGTGTAATAATAATAATAATAATAATGGATAATCCATGGCGATACTGATATGCTGGATATTCTTGTCTCTTAGAGTACTCTGACTGAACACAAAGTAACTAAATGAGTGAGCAGAGAGTTGCCAGCTCAGTACTCACAGTCTTGCAGTGCTTGTACTTAGGATGTACAGTACTCAGGGAATCATTACTGTGACCTGAGCATCAGTCTGTGTTGTTATCCTGTTTTACCAACATTCCTGCAGCTGAAATCCGTTTTTTCGCCAATAAATTTCTGCTGATGGGATGAGGCCGGTGTGCTCGTGGGGGTTATTAGATTGGTACTCTGAAGAGTCTTGTTATGTCGGGATATTAACCTGAATTTTTCAGGTTAGGAGCTGTGTATGTGTGTGTGTGTGTGTGTGTGTGTGTGTGTGTGTGTGTGTGTGTGTGTGTGTGTGTATGTGTGTGTGTGTGTGTGTGTGTGTGTGTGTGTGTGTGTGTGTGTGTGTGTGTGTGTGTGTACTCACCTAGTTCTGTTCACATAGTTGTTGTTGCAGGGGTCGAGTCATAGCTCCTGGCCTCGCCTCTTCGCTGGTAGCTACTAGGTCCACTCTCCCTGCTCCATGAGCTTTATCATATGTTTTCTTGAAGCTGTGTATGGATCCTGCCTGCACTATATCACTCTCCATATTGTTCCACTTCCTGACAACTCTATGACTGAAGAAGTACTTTCTAACATCCTTGTAACTCCTTGTAACATCCCCTTGTTGATGTGTCCCATTTCTGAAACATCCTGTACATATCCATCCTGTCAGTTCCTGTGTGTGTGAGTGTATGTTCAGAGTCCTGTGAGTATTACTCATACTCACAGGACTCTCTGAACTGTCACATAATTCATTCACAGAACTCACAGGATTCACTTACAGGACTTGCAATGCTCTCACAGGACTCTCAAACTCACAGGACTTGCAATACTCTCACAGGACTCACAGACTCACATGACTTATAATACTCTCACAAGGCTCACAAACTCACAGGACTTGCAATACTCTCACAGAACTCGCAGGACTTGCAGTTCTCTCACAGGACTCAGAGGACTTGCAATACTCTCACAGGACTCACACTCACAGGACTTGCAATACTCTCACAGAACTCACACTCACAGGACTTGCGATACTCTCACAGGACTCACAATCAGAGGACTTGCAATACTCTCACAGGACACTCACTCACAGGACTTGCAATACTCTCACAGGACACTCACTCACAGGACTTGCAATACTCTCACAGGACTCACACTCACAGGACTTGCAATACTCTCACAGGACTCAAACTCACAGGACTTGACTCACAGGACTTGCGATACTCTCACAGGACACTCACTCACAGGACTTGCAATACTCTCACAGGACTCAAACTCACAGGACTTGACTCACAGGACTTGCGATACTCTCACAGGACACTCGCTCACAGGACTTGCAATACTCTCACAGGACACTCACTCACAGGACTTGCAATACTCTCACAGGACACTCACTCACAGGACTTGCAATACTCTCACAGGACACTCACTCACAGGACTTACAATACTCTCACAGGACACTCACTCACAGGACTTGCAATACTCTCACAGGACACTCACTCACAGGACTTACAATACTCTCACAGGACACTCACTCACAGGACTTGCAATACTCTCACAGGACACTCACTCACAGGACTTACAATACTCTCACAGGACACTCACTCACAGGACTTGCAATACTCTCACAGGACACTCACTCACAGGACTTGCAATACTCTCACAGGACTCACAGACTTACAAGGATTAATAATTTATCGTGTTAATCCTAAAAACAATTTTATCAATCATGAAATAATTTTTTTCCTTTAATACAGAATTTTACAAAAAATATTTTAATATTGAGGACAGACAGGGACGCCAAACGTATGTTTAAAAATATACGATAAAACATCTGTCGTAAATGTTGCTTTTAACACCTGTGTTTTTGGGTTTATATGCGATGTGAGTGTGTTGGATGTACAGTGTATGTTGTGTGGGTGGTTTATATGTTGTGTGGGTGGTTTATATGTTGTGTGGGTGGTTTATATGTTGTGTGGGTGGTTTATATGTTGTGTGGGTGGTTTATATGTTGTGTGGGTGGTTTATATGTTGTGTGGGTGGTTTATATGTTGTGTGGGTGGTTTATATGTTGTGTGGGTGGTTTATATGTTGTGTGGGTGGTTTATATGTGGTGTGGGTGGTTTATATGTTGTGTAGGTGGTTTATATGTTGTGTGGGTGGTTTATATGTTGTGTGGGTGGTTTATATGTTGTGTGGGTGGTTTATATGTGGTGTGGGTGGTTTATATGTGGTGTGGGTGGTTTATATGTTGTGCAGAAAGGTTGGCATTCATGTTGTGGATAGGCTGGTACCCATGTTGTGGATAGACTGGTACCCATGTTGTGGATAGGCTGGTACCCATGTTGTGGATAGGCTGGTACCCATGTTGTGGATAGGCTGGTACCCATGTTGTGGATAGGCTGGTACCCATGTTGTGGATAGGCTGGTACCCATGTTGTGGGTAGGCTGGTACCCATGTTGTGGGTAGGCTGGTACCCATGTTGTGGGTAGGCTGGTACCCATGTTGTGGGTAGGCTAGTACCCATGTTGTGGGTAGGCTGGTACCCATGTTGTGGGTAGGCTGTTCCTCATGTTGTGGATAGGCTGGTACCCATGTTGTGGGTAGGCTGGTACCCATGTTGTGGATAGGCTGGTACCCATGTTGTGGGTAGGTTGGTAACCATGTCAGTGGCTCTCTAGGCTGGAATACTGTTATATACTAAGGTCCCGGCTCTGGTGGCCTGGTGGTTAACGCTCTCGCTTCACACGGTGAGGGCCTGGGTTCGATTCCCAGCCAGAGTAGAAACATTGGACGTGTTTCTTTCCACCTGTTGTCTATGTTCCCCATCAGTAAAATGGGTACCTGGGTGTTAGTCGACTGGTGTGGGTCGCATCCTGGGACACTGACCTAAGGAGGCCTGGTCACAGACCGGGCCGCGGGGGCGTTGACCCCCGGAACTCTCTCCAGGTAAACTCCAGGAAGGCAGGTGAGAGTGCAGAGCTGAACAATGTACAGAGAACTTTCACTCTAGTTAATCATCCAGTCAAATATATTTACTACCAGGAATGTTTGTTTACCTGGAGACGGTTCCGGGGGTCAACGCCGCCGTGGCTCGGTCTGAGACCAGGCCTCATGGTGGATCAGGGTCTGATCAACCAGGCTGTTACTGCTGGCCGCACGCACGTCACTTCAACTGTATTCCTTGCAACATTGGCCAGAAAGATACATCATAATGTACACCTGGGAGGACTAGCCCCTAACCTGCCCTCAGAGTTCGCCTTTGATATACTTATGATGAGTTTCGAGAGTCTTACCACTCTCGGGGCCCCGCCATAAGCCAGGCTCGTCTGGTGCTAGCCTAGTCAATGAGGCTGTTGCTGTTGGGAGTCCTGGTATGAAAACGAGATTTGACAGACGGTGCAGAGTAAAACGTAAGGACGCGACGAGCACTCTGGGGGAAAAACTGCCAGTGTCAGAGGTCCCCGACTATTCAACACTTTCCTCTCGTCGCTGTCTGCAGGAGTGAAGTGGACAAGTTCCTCAGATCAGTTGTTGACCAGCCTGGCTGTGGTTCATACTTTGCACTGCCTGCGGCCAGCAGTAACAGCCTGGTTGATCAGGCCCTGATCCACCAGGAAGCCTGGTCTAGGACCGGGCAGCGGGGCCGCTGACCCCCGAACACATCCTTCAGGTATCCTCTAGGTGGATAAACTGGAAGTTATTGAGTAAACGAAGTTATAGATTGGTACTAGACTTTGTTGGTGTCAGCTCTCCTGGTCTGACAGCTCTCCTGGTCTGACAGCTCTCCTGGTCTGACAGCTGTCCTGGTCTGACAGCTTTCCTGGTCTGACAGCTGTCCTGGTCTGACAGCTGTCCTGGTCTGACAGCTGTCCTGGTCTGACAGCTCTCCTGGTCTGACAGCTGTCCTGGTCTGACAGCTGTCCTGGTCTGACAGCTCTCCTGGTCTGACAGCTCTCCTGGTCTGACAGCTGTCCTGGTCTGACAGCTGTCCTGGTCTGACAGCTGTCCTGGTCTGACAGCTGTCCTGGTCTGACAGCTGTCCTGGTCTGACAGCTCTCCTGGTCTGACAGCTCTCCTGGTCTGACAGCTCTCCTGGTCTGACAGCTGTCCTGATCTGACAGCTGTCCTGGTCTGACAGCTCTCCTGGTCTGACAGCTGTCCTGATCTGACAGCTGTCCTGGTCTGACAGCTGTCCTGGTCTGACAGCTGTCCTGATCTGACAGCTGTCCTGGTCTGACAGCTCACAGCTGTCTTGATCTGACAGCTGACAGCTGTTCTGGTCTGACAATTGGTGTGGAAATTTAATTAAAAAAAAATACGATTGTAGAAAATTTTAAATATAACAGAGAAAAAATATTAAAAACTCTAGTATTTACGAGCTCTTATTCTCCCTTACGACCTTTTACTCCCCCTTACGACCTCTTACTCTCCCTTACGACCTTTTACTCCCCCTTCCGACCTCTTACTCTCCCTTACTACTTTCTACTCTGCCTTACGAAATTCTACTCTCCCTTACGACCTCCTACTCTTTCCATCCTCTCCTTCACGACCTCCTATTCTCCCTCACTCCTACTCTCCCTCTCTCCAGCTGCTGGGAGGGAGACATCGGAGTGGCTGGCCGTGTGATTTATGTGGTCGTGTGACCCTCACCAAGTTTATTCAGTAATTGTCACCCTCTTCACCCTCGCTGGCACCCTCCTCACCCCTCAGTGGCATCCTCCTCATCTTCACTGGCACCTTCATCCCTCACTGGCACCCTTCACTGGGACCCCTCACCCCTCACTGGCACCCTCCTCACCCCTCACTGGCACCCTCCTCACCCCTCACTGGCACCCTCCTCACTCCTCACATCATAGTTTCCTCTTGTTTATGTCCCCATGTTGTATTGTATCTCCACTGCACTAATAGTCTGGCCGGTCGCAGATGGAACAAATATTTGCTGACGGTGGATGGTATCCGCACCAGTCCTGGTGTTGAATGACCCATGACTGCATGAGAGTGTCATCCGTTGAGGACACGGCAAAGCTCCAAGAAGATATAAACCAAGTTTTCCAATGGGCAACAGAGAACAATATGATGTTCAATGAGACAAATTCCAACTACTCCGTTATGGAAAACTGGAGGAAATAATAACTAGAACTGAGTATACTACAAACTCCAATCACACAATAGAGAGGAAAAGTAATGTGAGAGACCTGGGAGTGGTAATGTCAGAGGATCTCACCTTCAAGGATCACAACAATGCCACTATCACATCTGCTAGGAAACTGATAGGATGGATAATGAGAACATTCAAGACAAGAGATGCTAAGCCAATGATGATCCTTTTTAAATCACTTATTCTTTCTAGGCTGGAATACTGATGTACATTAACATCCCCATTCAAGGCAGGTGAAATTGCAGAACTAGAGAATGTACAGAGAACCTTTACTGCACGTGTAAGTTCCATCAAACATCTTAACTACTGGGAGCGCCTGGAAGCACTTGACTTGTACTCACTAGAGCTCAGGCGAGAGAGATATATCGTAATCTACACCTGGAAGATTCTGGAGGGACTGGTCCCTAATATGCACACAGCAATCACTCCATACGAAAGCAAAAGACTTGGCAGGCGATGCAACATACCCCCAGTGAAAAGTAGGGGCGTCACTGGTACACTAAGAGAAAACACAATAAGTGTCCGGGGCCCAAGACTGTTCAACAGCCTCCCACCAGCAATAAGGGGCATTACGGGAAGACCCCTGGTTGTCTTCAAGAGGGAGCTGGACAGATACCTAAAGACGGTGCCGGATCAGCCGGGCTGTGGTTCGTACGTTGGATTACGTGCGGCCAGCAGTAACAGCCTCGTTGATCAGGCCCTGATCCACCGGGAGGCCTGGTCGTGGACCGGGCCGCGGGGACGTTGATCCCCGGAATTCCCTCCAGGTAGACTCCAGATAGGTAGACTCGGGTCTAGCGCTTTATGGGGTGTAATCTACCTGTATCGCCTCTTCCTGCATTCTTCTCTCTGACTTCACTTCCTTCATACTTTCTCGTTTTTTTTTCATTTGAAGTTTTTTTTTACGATCACTTATGTATTTTTTTGGTATTATACACACACACACACACACACACACACACACACACACACACACACACACACACACACACACACACACACACACACACACACACACACACACGTAAAAGGAAGGGCACTGCAATGGATAAGGGAATACCTGACAGGGAGGCAGCAACGAGTCATGGTACGTGAAGAGGTATCACAGTGGGCGCCTGTTACGAGCGGGGTCCCACAGGGGTCAGTTCTAGGACCAGTGCTATTTTTGATATATGTGAACGACATGATGGAAGGAATAGACTCTGAAGTGTCCCTGTTCGCAGATGACGTGAAGTTGATGAGAAGAATTAAATCGGACGAGGATGAGGCAGGACTGCAAAGAGACCTGGAGACGCTGGACATGTGGTCCAGTAACTGGCTTCTCGAATTTAATCCAGCCAAATGCAAAGTCATGAAGATTGGGGAGGGGCAAAGAAGACCGCAGACAGAGTATAGGCTAGATGGACACCGGAGGCACACATCAACCAAATAACCGCTGCAGCATACGGGCGCCTGGCAAACCTGAGAATAGCGTTCCGATACCTTAATAAGGAATCGTTCAAGACACTGTACACTGTGTATGTTAGGCCCATACTGGAGTATGCAGCACCAGTCTGGAACCCACACCTGGTCAAGCACGTCAAGAAGTTAGAGAAAGTACAAAGGTTTGCAACAAGGCTAGTCCCAGAGCTCAAGGGAATGTCGTACGAGGAAAGGTTAAGGGAAATCGGACTGACGACACTGGAGGACAGAAGGGTCAGGGGAGACATGATAACGACATACAAGATACTGCGGGGAATAGACAAGGTGGACAGAGATAGGATGTTCCAGAGAGGGGACACAGGGACAAGGGGTCACAACTGGAAGCTGAAGACTCAGACGAGTCACAGGGACGTTAGGAAGTATTTCTTCAGTCATAGAGTTGTCAGCAAGTGGAATAGCCTAGCAAGTGAAGTAGTGGAGGCAGGAACCATACATAGTTTTAAGAAGAGGTATGACAAAGCTCAGGAAGCAGAGAGAGAGAGGATCCAGTAGCGATCAGTGAAGAGGCGGGGCCAGGAGCTGAGTCTCGACCCCTGCAACCACAATTAGGTGAGTACAATTAGGTGAGTACACACACACATATAGTGTGTGTGCCCTTGTGTATGTATGTATGTATGTATGTGTATTGAAATATTAGGTATAAATTTCTTGGCCGAGGCGTGTATAATTACGTGTAATCTTTTAAATCATGCTGTCAGCTTTCACATCATACTGTCAGCTTTCTTAATTTCCGGGCGTTTTGTACCACTTTCCGCTTATCTCCATTTTTACCTTTCATCCTCCTAGCTTTCATTTCCTAGCAGCTTCCTCCTGTTCCGCTTCTAGTACAGTAGACAGTAGCAGCAGCAGCAGCACACAGCATTAACAGCAGCAGCAGTTAGCAGCAGCAGCAGTAAACAGCAGAATCAGCTGCAGTAAACAGAAAGTACTGCAGTAACAGAAGACTTCAGCAACTGTAAAAATAAATATCATTAGCAGACGTCAGCAGTAGACATCAGCAGATGGCAACAGCAAGGGCAGAGCATCGCAGTAGACGACATCAGCAGATGGCAACAGCAAGGGCAGAGCATCCGTCACCTGTACCTCACCTTCACGTCTCATCAGTCAACACAGTTGTGTTTCAATTGTTCCCTCTGACATCTACGTAGCTCACTTTTGATACCTTTGAGGTACCTTCCATGAGTTCTAAGCGTTTTTCTAGTCCCGGAGCCCGGTCATGGGCTAGGCTCGTCTGGTATATACCTGGTCAACCATTTTCTTGCTGTTATTGCTGGCTCGGAGCCCCACATATCCATCACAGCCTGGCTGATCTGGTAGCTCTTTACACTCTTGTAAGAACATGAGGTCACATTAACGCCCTTTAAGGTCTTCATTCGTTTGTGCTTGAACACCCAGTAAGACGTTCGTGAAGCAAGGATTTCCAGGATTTCTGTTACTTTCGTTGATTCCATGGTGAAGCAGGGCTTCTATGATTTTTTTATCTTCCAGTTAGTCGTTCTTAAGGCAGGATTTCCAGGATTTTTAATTTCCAGTAAGCCATTTGTGAAGCAGACACTTCCAACATTTTTTTTAACTTCAGAAAGTCGTACGTAATGCAGGGTGTTCCGTGGTTATTTAAATCACTGCCGTAACACAGTTCAGCCAGCAGAAACGGTGAGAACAGCGCAGAGTTACTGCAGACGGTCGGAATGGATACTTGGGATTCTCAGGAATACTTCAGTTGTATCCCAGGATACGTACAACAAGGATTCACACACACACACACACACACACACACACACACACACACACACACACACACACACACACACACATACACATACACACACACACACGCGCGCGCGCGCACACACACACACACACACACACACACACACACACACACACACACACACACACACACACACACACACACACACACACACACACACACACACACACACACCACTACCACGCCCTAAATTGACTTTTTCTGTTGTAAAAGACTTCAAAAGGTTAGTCGGTTGCTGGAGATAACTTTCCCAAGCCGAGCAAAAGGCAACAGATTGCTTTTAGCTGGAAAGTTACACTCTGTGTATGCATGCATGCATGTATGCATGCATGCATGCATGCATGCATGCATGCATGCATACATACATACATACATGTATAAATATGAGTATATATATATATATATATATATATATATATATATATATATATATATATATATATATATATGTATGTATATATATATATGTATGTATATATATATATGTATGTATATATATATATGTATGTATATATATATATGTATGTATATATATATATGTATGTATATATATATATGTATGTATATATATATATGTATGTATATATATATATGTATGTATATATATATATGTATGTATATATATATATGTATGTATATATATATATGTATATATATATATATGTATATATATGTATATGTATATATATGTATATGTATATATATGTATATGTATATATATGTATATGTATATATATGTATATGTATATATATGTATATGTATATATATATAATATATATATATATGCAATAAGATCACAGTAAACAGGTGATTTCAGAATATGCAAAACAACCACTCTGAAAGAATAGAGAAATTCCAAGCGCTTTCGTGACTACTCACATTATCAAGGAACTATGAAAGTAAAGTATGTATGTATGTATAATGTTCGCCAAGACCGTAGTCCTGGCACGGGTCTCAATCTTGCGATGACCCGTCTCTGGCTCACGAGGGAGAAAGGTTTCTACAATGATGCGACATATGCTGTTCAAGCACTCTTCTGGTCAGTTCAACCGGTGCATCTCATAAGCGACAACACCGTATGTACTCCTAGCTATGGACACTAGCGAGGAGGAGGATATGTCGTTATCACAGGTAACAGCTTGTCTGGTTCGTTGACTCCATGGTACACTAGTGTGGCCGCAGTCATCTCTGGTTCCTCTTCGGGAGGGAATATCACTCCTAGTTGCCTGCGGAGCGTCTCAGTAACTTCGCACTCCAGAAGATAGTGTGTTAGGGGCCGCTGGACAACGTGCTGACAGTACTGGCACATCTCCTCCTCAGCCTTGTCTACCATCATCTTGGCTGTGGGAAAGCCCAAACGAAGCCGATGGATGGCGGTACACTGCGCTCTGGACCAGCTTCTATCATATGGAGGGGGTTCTCCCTGAGTCGCTGCTCGGTACCACTGTTGAGATGGGGTATCACCTAAGACCTCCTCCATAAGTTTCATGGCTCTGGCAGCCACCAGTTTGGTCTGTCGTAGGCTGATTGGGACAGTAATCCCAACATGTGGATAGTCTGTTGCTGCCTTGGCTGCATCATCTGCCGCCTCATTTCCCCGGATGCCAGCATGGCTGGGGATCCAGTTCAATGTCGATCTGTTACCCTGAACTTCTAAGGCTGTCATTATGCTCAGGATCGATGTGATGAGGTGAACATTGTCCTGTGGTTGAGGATGGGAGAGGGCATTGATTGCAGACGTGGAGTCAACATGTAAGACAGGTCGGAGTCGATGTCGTAGGGCATGTGACAATGCCTGCTGAATCGCCACCAGCTCAGCTTGAAGGATCGTGCAGTGGTCAGGGAGTCGCCAGCCTTGTGTGTGACCATTGTGGTACAGTCCAGCTGCTGCTCTCTTCCTGTCAGGGTCGACAGAACCATCTGTGAAATACACTGCACATGTGCCTCCCTCTGCCAGTGCCATGCTTGTCTCAGCATGATTGCTGAGAGTGTCTTGACTGCAGAGACGCTTAGAGATGGGTAGCTGCATGATGCAAACATCGGCTGGATCTGGGCGCCAGGGAGGTGGTGGATGGTACCCAGCAACAGGAAGGTCACAACTCTTCTCAAGGAGTAGTTGTATAGGCAGCAGCTTCCGCCCAGCAGCACAAAACGAACGAATCCAGGAGTAGTCCGTGAAGATTATTATTATTATAATCAAGGGGGAAGCGCTAAACCCGGAGGATTATACAGCGCCTGGGGGGGGGGATGTGGAAGGCATTCAGGCTTAATTCGGGGAACTGGAGCACAGATCCAATTCCCTAAATCAAGAGCCCCTCACCAACATCAAGGAACCTTCCTTGAGGGGAGTAGTCCGTGAAGAGTGTGGGATCTTGTGCCATGGTTGTCAATATCCGTCTCCTTAGTGGGGTACCTTGCTGCCTGTGCAGAATCGTGGCCACTTTGCAGGCGTTTATGTATCTTACTCTGTCAGCCAAGGAAGGAAGCCGGGCCTCAGATCTGAGACATACTGTGTTGGGCCAGATGGGGGCCCCAAGCATAGTTCTTATCGCCTGATTTTGTACGACCTCCACTCTTTGCCTGCTCTGCGGGAAGAGATGAGCTAACGCCGGTGCACCGTAGTCAATGAGCGAGCGTATAGCTTGTATATAGTACAAGCGAAGTACATCTTTGCTTGCCCCTGCACGGTGCCTCGTCATGGCTCTCATGGCGTTGAGTCTGAGTAGAGCACGTGACCTGACATACTCGGCCTGTTTCTGAAAGGTCAGCTTTTTATCAATGTAGATTCCCAAGTACAGGTAGGAGCCTGTCCACTCAAGTTCTATATCCTGAATACGTAATCTATTCACAGGATCTGGTCCCTTGAACATCATTGCAAGAGATTTCTCGGCCGAGATCTTGAGGCCTAGTTCCTTGCAAGACTGCGTAATTAGGTCCAAAGCTCTCTGAGCCTGTCGTTCTAAATTGCCTTTCCCATTCACTACGAGTGCAAGATCATAAGCATAGCTGAGGAGCTGTGTACCACTATGAAAGGGAAGGCTCACAAGTTGCTAGAAATACTTTTTACAATCCAAAAAGGGACAACCAGCCTTATTCAACTAAAAATATGTTGGTTCTCCCTTACCATGAAAACTTGGTTGATATGCCTTCTTTTCTTAAGACTTTTAATATTAAAGTTGTATTCAAAAATCTTGATACAGTAAAAAAACTTTTGATAAAGAATTCCCCCCAAAATGCTGATGGATGTGTCTATAAGATTCCTTGTAAAATTTGCGATAAAGTTTATTACGGTCAAACTGGTAAAAATCTCGAACTAAGATTAAAACAACATAAATATAGCATTAGAACTGGACAATATTCCAATGCTCTATTTATTCATGTAAGAGATTTTAACCATCCAATTGATTTTCAAAAAGTTGAGAAAGTAGTATCAAGGAAATCCATGGTCGACAGGAATATAATTGAATCTTGTTTCATAAAAAGCAGTTTTGACAATAATATGAATATTTCCTTTGGTTTATATAAATTAGATCCATTTATAATTAATAGAATTTGGGAAGAATTTAATAATACACTGGACAAATAATAATTTTTACATTTTCTTGGGTAGAATAGTTTGTGGGTGAGTTGTGCAAAGGACCTATCCAAGTTGGGTCGGCGCGCGTCAGGTGTTTAACCGTTGTGGGATCTGATAGTGAGGTGCTGGCCAGACCCCTTATATAGCTTCCTTGGATGCTTTACTTTCATAGTTCCTTGATAATGTGAGTAGTCACGAAAGCGCTTGGAATTTCTCTATTCTTTCAGAGTGGTTGTTTTGTATATATATATATATATATATATATATATATATATATATATATATATATATATATATATATATATATATATATATATATATATATGTGTATGTTTGCAAGACAAGCCACGGGGGGTTGGAAATCTTTAGCTCAGGTACTTTCACACTTCTCAGTGCGTCATCAGGAGCCGTGCAATGTTGCAAGGGAGCAACCAAAGCAGGGAGAGAGTAGGTATCACCGTTCACGGTCACCCTTAGACTGCGGTTAGTGGTCGGTGACAACTACACTCTACCATCATCCCCCTACTCCCCATATGGGAAAGGAGGGTTTCTGAGATGTCAAGTATGAAATTATAAGATATAAAAAGCCAGTCCTAAGCTTTTTCGTTTATAACAGGTCATGTGGTTTGAGAAAATAAGTTTCTCGTTAGATACTGTAGACATGGATTGCTATTATTCTGTGATATATATATACAGTGTGTGTGGTGTGTGTGTGTGTGTGTGTGTGTGTGTGTGTGTGTGTGTGTGTGTGTGTAAAAGGCAGAATGCACTGATAGAAAACACAAACATGAATACATGTGTACAATACATCAAAGGTTATAAATCTCCTCCAGCTCCTCCCGAAGCCGGACGCGAGCCCAGTATGCAGCAAGCGTTTCCCCTCTGGATGACCACGCTGAGGTGCTGGAACATAAAAGTGGCTGCTCTTGGGTCCCTGGTGGTGTCGATGAGTCTGGAACTCAGTTCTTTAAGGAAACGTGTGGCATTTTTCCCCATGTATTCCCATGCACATATATATTCATATATCAAAATACACAGTACTTTAGCCACACAGCTAAAATACTGTGTACTTTGATGTAGAGTGTGCAAGTTCGAATCCTAGGTCCTGCTATAAGCTTTCCTAGCTTATCTCAGTGCTTCTAGGTCTTATGGATGACTTTGTGAGGCCTAAATCCCAGCTCGCATGCAGTATTATCAGCTACAAGTTGGCTGCACCAGCTGGCTGATGGTGTACTTCATTGTGCACCAGCTGGTTGACGATATACTTCTCTGTGGACCAGCTGGTTAACGATGTACTTCGCTGTGGACCAGCTGGTTAACGATATACTTCGCTGTGGACCAGCTGGCTGATGTACTTTACTCTGAACAGCTGGTTGACGATGTACCTTGCTTAGGACCAGCTGGCTGATGGCGTACTTCGCTGTGCACCAGCAGAACAGATCATTAATGAAATCTGTGCACACCTCTAAAGGAAGAGAACGCAAGCACTGAAGAACATGTTTGTTCAAAACCAAGAGAACGAAAGTGATGAACATTCTTCATTATTCAAAAATGTTCATTTATACGGAGCTCAAAATTCCAGTGTTCCCTTGATGCTTGTGAAGGATTAATTTTATAAGGAATTGCTGCTTCTTCTCCCTTTGTTGGGATCAATCCTGAGTGTTTCTGGATCCCCAGGTGTTGTATGGATCTTACGGGTTCGCTGCTTCCTCGTAGATGTAATAATAATGAATGTGATTCAAGTTCAGCAGTAATTAATAATTCTCTGTCTCTTTGTCTCTCTCTTTCTCTCCTGAATCACTCAGAGTTGTACATTGTGTTGTTAGTGTTGATCAGAAGTGGTGTTCCTTCAGAGTCGTCAGAGTGGTCAGTGTCACCACTGTGCTGGTCAGTTTCCCTTCCTTCCTTCCTTCACCCGTGTTATTCTCCCTTCATCCTCGCCTCTTTCTCCTCCTCCTCTTGTGTGTTCTGTCCTTGCTAGAGCCTGGGGAAGAACTCAGTGTTTGTCTTCTGTCGTTTTCCTTCTCTCACTCTCGTGTATTTTCCTTTTTTCATGCGTGTTGGGTGAATTTCTTATATTTTTGACTCTACTCTTTACTACCATTACTCTTGGTTGTGTCTTCATTTATTTCCTTTACTTCTGTTGTTGTGGGTTATTTCCTCTCTTCATTATTCTTATTTCAGTTATTCTATGTTAGTGCATTCGTTTATTATTTTAATTCGTTATTATTGGCTTCGCAGATCTGATTTTCAAATATATATAGAGGTAAAACTTGCGATTTTGGCTTAAATAGCAACGCTCTTCTTGCCGAATAAGGCAAGCGAAAATTTGTGTATGCAGTAATTTTGTAAAAATCATTCTGAACCTAACGAAAAAAATATATTTCATTGTGTTTGTTTATTATTAAATTATTGTAAAATTATCTAAAATATTTAGTTGGGTTAGGCTAAATTAAATTGCGCTTGTTATAATAAGGTTAGGTAAGTTTTCTAAGGTTCTTTTGGTACAAAATTATAAATTTTTACATTAAGATAAATGAAAAAATGTATCTTTAAACGTATAAGAGAAAATTTTAGAAAGGATTTAGTTTTAAACGAGTTCTTGCTAATTGACCAATTTTACATATTTACGCGCGCGCGCACACACACACACACACACACACACACACACATCCATATGGTTGTGTGAACATATATGCATGGTTCTATTACAACTTTCTTGTGTTCTTATATATTTGCAAATCAGAATTGCGAAGCCAGATAAGGGATAGAGAGAGAGAGAGAGAGAGAGAGAGAGAGAGAGAGAGAGAGAGAGAGAGAGAGAGAGAGAGAGAGAGAGAGGGCGTGAGCATATTTTCGTTCTTTCGAGTGACACGCTGAAAGTGCACGAGAAATGTAAAAAAAAAAAAAAATCCGGAGGATGATGTACTTGGGTCAGGATGAAAGATGCACTGACAGCTGTCAAGGTGGGAAGACAGTGCTCATAGATGATGCAGGATACACTGACAGCTGTCAAGGTGGGAAGACAGTGCTCATAGATGATGCAGGATATACTGACAGCTGTCAAGGTGGGAAGACTGTGCTCATAGATGATGCAGGATATACTGACAGCTGTCAAGGTGAAAGGTGCAAGGAATAATACACTGACAGCTTTCATTAAAGAAAGGTGTCAGGAATAATGTTAAACTGACAGCTGTCAAGGAGAGGTGTTAGTGGATGTTGACAAGAGGTCAGGAGAGTAATATTCAGGAGGGAACCGCTGCTGACACTTGTCAGCCTACTCTCTCTCTCTCTCGAATGGGGGATAGGAAGGATGGGTAGGAGGAGGAGGAGGAGCCTGTAGGATGGAAGGCTACTGGAGGCTAGGAGGGCAGGATGAAAGGAAAGGATAAGAGAATAGTGTAAGAGAATGGAGGAATGGAGGAAGAGACGATTAGAACAAGAGAGAGAGAGAGAGAGAGAGAGAGAGAGAGAGAGAGAGAGAGAGAGAGACAGAGAGAGAGAGAAAGAGAGAGACATACAGACAGAGGAAGAAGATTCTACTTAAGTTAACAAAATAAAAGAAAATGCTTGAAAGGAGAAAGGAAGGATAAACAGCGTGTTAGGTAAAACAAGAGAAGGAAAGAGAAAGAAAGGTCAGAAACAAGATAAAAAAAAGAGAGATAAAAGCTATGTGAAGAGCAACATAGATAAAAAGACATAGTAATTGTAAAGAAAAAGAGAATGACAGTAATCGCAAGAGAAACAAAAGACGGAATAATCAGAGATGTAATAAAAAAAGAAACGTGTGGGAGAGGAAAAAAATGATAAATAACGGAAATTAAAAGAATAAAAAATAAAGGGAGCAGTAAAGAGGGTTATCAGTAACTTTATTAATTTTAGGAAAAAAATCTTTATTTTGAATTCACACGAGTTTCTATTAAAAATTTAAACTTAGTCTAATAAAGATATGAAGTTGATTCAAGGAAGTTAGACTGTGAAGTTAGACTGTGAAGTTAGACTGTGAAGTTAGACTGTGAAGTTAGACTGTGAAGTTAGACTGTGAAGTTAGACTGTGAAGTTAGACTGTGAAGTTAGACTGTGAAGTTAGACTGTGAAGTTAGACTGTGAAGTTAGACTGTGAAGTTAGACTGTGAAGTTAGACTGTGAAGTTAGACTGTGAAGTTAGACTGTGAAGTTAGACTGTGAAGTTAGACTGTGAAGTTAGACTGTGAAGTTAGACCGTGAAGTTAGACTGTGAAGTTAGACTGTGAAGTTAGACCGTGAAGTTAGACTGTGAAGTTAGACTGTGAAGTTAGACTGTGAAGCTAGACTGTGAAGTTAGACTGTGAAGTTAGACTGTGAAGTTAGACTGTGAAGTTAGACTGTGAAGTTAGACTGTGAAGTTAGACTGTGAAGTTAGACTGTGAAGTTAGACTGTGAAGTTAGACTGTGAAGTTAGACTGTGAAGTTAAACTGTGAAGTTAGACTGTGAAGTTAGACTGTGAAGTTAGACTGTGAAGTTAGACTGTGAAGTTAGACTGTGAAGTTAGACTGTGAAGTTAGACTGTGAAGTTAGACTGTGAAGTTAAACTGTGAAGCTAGACTGTGAAGCTAGACTGTGAAGTTAGACTGTGAAGTTAGACTGTGAAGTTAGACTGTGAAGTTAGACTGTGAAGTTAGACTGTGAAGCTAGACTGTGAAGTTAGACTGTGAAGTTAGACTGTGAAGTTAGACTGTGAAGTTAGACTGTGAAGTTAGACTGTGAAGTTAGACTGTGAAGTTAAACTGTGAAGTTAAACTGTGAAGTTAGACTGTGAAGTTAGACTGTGAAGTTAGACTGTGAAGTTAGACTGTGAAGTTAGACTGTGAAGTTAGACTGTGAAGTTAGACTGTGAAGTTAAACTGTGAAGTTAAACTGTGAAGTTAAACTGTGAAGTTAAACTGTGAAGTTAGACTATGAGGTTAGACTATGAGGTTAGACTATAAAGTTAGACTGTGAGGTTAGACTGTGAGGTTAGACTGTGAGGCTAGACTGTGAAGCTAGACTGTGAAGCTAGACTGTGAAGCTAGACTGTGAAGCTAGACTGTGAAGTTAGACTGTGAAGTTAGACTGTGAAGTTAGACTGTGAAGTTAGACTGTGAAGTTAGACTGTGAAGTTAAACTGTGAAGTTAGACTGTGAAGTTAGACTGTGAAGTTAGACTGTGAAGTTAGACTGTGAAGTTAGACTGTGAAGTTAAACTGTGAAGTTAAACTGTGAAGTTAAACTG
>NC_091343.1:19266190-19321190 GCF_038502225.1 Cherax quadricarinatus | reverse complement strand
TAAAAAGGCGGGGCCAGGAGCTAAGACTCGACCCCTGCAGCCACAACTAGGTGAGCACACACACACACACACACACACACACACACAAATGCTGATGGTATAACAAATAAGTGGGAGGAGTGGCATGAAAGAGTCAAAGAGGCATCACCGGATATCATAGCTCTCACAGAAACCAAGCTTACAGGTATGATAACAGATGCCATCTTTCCAATGGGATACCAAATCCTGAGGAAAGACAGAGGGAACAGGGGGGGTGGAGGAGTGGCATTGCTGATCAAAAATCGCTGGAATTTTGATGAGCTGGAGAGAGGAGACAGTGGAGAAGAAAGTAATTACGTAGCGGGAACGCTTCACTCTGGAGGTCCCAAGGTGGTAATAGCAGTGATGTATAACCCACCACAGAATAGCAGGAGGCCAAGGCAAGAGTACGACGAGAGCAATAGAGCGATGGTTGACACACTGGCTACAGTGGCCAGAAGAGCTCATGCATGCAGGGCAAAGCTCCTGATCATGGGTGACTTTAACCACAAGGAGATCGATTGGGAGAACTTGGACCCGCATGGGGGCCAAGATACATGGAGGGCTAAGATGATGGAGGTGGTACTGGAAAACTTCATGTACCAACACGTAAGGGACACTACAAGAGAGACAGGAGAGGATGAACCAGCAAGGCTAGACTTAGTATTCACCTTGAGTAGTGCAGATATTGAGGACATCACATATGAAAGACCCCTTGGGGCCAGTGACCATGTGGTTTTAAGCTTCGAATACACAGTAGAGCTACAAGTGGAGGGAGAAGCAGGAAGGCCAGGACGAATGAAGCCAAACTACAAGAAAGGGGACTACACAGGAATGAGGAACTTCCTGAACGGGGTTCAGTGGGACAGAGAACTGGCAGGGAAGCCAGTTAGTGAGATGATGGAATATGTAGCAACAAAATGCAAGGAGGTTGAGGAGAGGTTTGTACCCAAGGGTAACAGGAATAATGAAAAAGCCAGGATGAGCCCATGGTTTACCCAAAGGTGCAGGGAGGCAAAAACCAAGTGTGCTAGGGAATGGAAGAAATATAGAAGGCAAAGGACCCAGGAGAATAAGGAGAGCAGTCGTAGAGCCAGAAACGAATATGCACAGATAAGAAGGGAGGCCCAAAGACAATATGAAAATGACATAGCAGCGAAAGCCAAATCTGACCCGAAACTGTTGTACAGCCACATCAGGAGGAAAACAACAGTCAAGGACCAGGTAATCAGGCTAAGGAAGGAAGGAGGAGAGACAACAAGAAATGACCGTGAAGTATGTGAGGAACTCAACAAGAGATTCAAAGAAGTGTTCACAGAGGAGACAGAAGGGGCTCCAGAAAGACGGAGAGGTGGGGCACACCACTACGTGCTGGACACAGTGCACACAACCGAGGAAGAAGTGAAGAGGCTTCTGAGTGAGCTAGATACCTCAAAGGCAATGGGGCCAGATAACATCTCCCCATGGGTATTGAGAGAGGGAGCAGAGGCGCTATGTGTACCCCTAACAACAATATTCAATACATCTATCGAAACAGGGAGATTGCCTGAGGCATGGAAGACAGCAAATGTAGTCCCAATCTTTAAAAAAGGAGACAGACATGAAGCATTAAACTACAGACCAGTGTCACTGACATGTATAGTATGCAAAATCATGGAGAAGATTATCAGGAGAAGAGTGGTGGAACACCTAGAAAGGAATGATCTCATCAACAGCAGCCAACATGGTTTCAGGGACGGGAAATCCTGTGTCACAAACCTACTGGAGTTCTATGACATGGTGACAGCAGTAAGACAAGAGAGAGGGGGGTGGGTGGATTGCATATTCTTGGACTGCAAGAAGGCGTTTGACACAGTTCCACACAAGAGATTGGTGCAAAAACTGGAGGACCAAGCAGGGATAACAGGGAAGGCGCTACAATGGATCAGGGAATACTTGTCAGGAAGACAGCAGCGAGTCATGGTACGTGGCGAGGTCTCATAGTGGGCACCTGTGACCAGCGGGGTCCCACAGGGGTCAGTCCTAGGACCAGTGCTGTTTCTGGTATTTGTGAACGACATGACCGAAGGAATGGACTCTGAGGTGTCCCTGTTTGCAGATGACGTGAAGTTGATGAGAAGAATTCACTCGATCGAAGACCAGGCAGAACTACAAAGGGATCTGGACAGGCTGCAGACCTGGTCCAGCAATTGGCTGTTGGAGTTCAATCCCTCCAAGTGCAAAGTCATGAAGATTGGGGAAGGGCAAAGAAGACCGCAGACGGAGTACAGTCTAGGGGGCCAGAGACTACAAACCTCACTCAAGGAAAAAGATCTTGGGGTGAGTATAACACCAGGCACATCTCCTGAAGCGCACATCAATCAAATAACTGCTGCAGCATATGGGCGCCTAGCAAACCTCAGAACAGCATTCCGACATCTTAATAAGTAATCGTTCAGGACCCTGTACACCGTGTACGTTAGGCCCATATTGGAGTATGCGGCACCAGTTTGGAACCCACACCTAGCCAAGCACGTAAAGAAACTAGAGAAAGTGCAAAGGTTTGCAACAAGACTAGTCCCAGAGCTAAGAGGTATGTCCTACGAGGAGAGGTTAAGGGAAATCAACCTGACGACACTGGAGGACAGGAGAGATAGGGGGGACATGATAACGACATACAAAATACCGAGAGGAATTGACAAGGTGGACAAAGACAGGATGTTCCAGAGATTGGACACAGTAACAAGGGGACACAGTTGGAAGTTGAAGACACAGATGAATCACAGGGATGTTAGGAAGTATTTCTTCAGCCACAGAGTAGTCAGTAAGTGGAATAGTTTGGGAAGCGATGTAGTGGAGGCAGGATCCATACATAGCTTTAAGCAGAGGTATGATAAAGCTCACGGTTCAGAGAGTGTGACCTAGTAGCGACCAGTGAAGAGGCGGGGCCAGGAGCTCGGACTAGACCTCCGCAACCTCAACTAGGTGAGTACAACTAGGTGAGTACACACACACACACACACACACACACACAGATATAGGTTGAGGGGTAAAACTTCTCCCCCTTCCCCTTCCCCAAACAGGCGCGCATACACCGTGTGCTCTTGTTACGATAATGTAGTGTTTGTTCACCGTGTGTATAGTGTATATAGTTTATAGTGTATATAGTTTATGTGCTTAGCATGTGCATGGTATGCACATAGCATGTGTAGTGTATAGCAGTGTGTCGTTTATAGTGGGGGGCTGTGCACAGAGCATTGTAGTGTATAGTGACATGTCTTGGAGGAAATGAGTGCACCACTCCGTCAGGCCGGCCTGCCTTGTCACACACCCTCCACACCTACCTCTCCACCTCTCACCATAGAGACTGGAGACCCATCTCCCCCGCCAGTACCATGAGCCACTTGTGGTATGTGCCATGTGCCATTTTTCCTTCAGCCCGGGCTTACCACACAGTTTGAAGCATGACAGATGATTCAATCCAGCCAGCCACAAAGCCAGGGAAACAGTGCACCCAACAATGAAAGATTCGAGCACGCAACAAGGATGGCCTTATTAGTGCACACAGTGGGTGTGCGGAATCACATAGGCCCCCAGCAGAGAGAAGCTCACAACCTCCACAGGCAGATGACAATTCCAATGGCAACCTCCTCACTTGCGAAAAACTTCTGCTGGTATTCAAATCCACTGCTAGCCGTACCCTATCCCACATTCATAAAGCGGCTCGCCCATATGCAGCAGGGAAATTCACAGACCTTCTTAAGCAGGTGAATGGAGGTTCCACCAACTTAGAAGCCCGAGGCACCATTAAAGCATGGCGCAGCCTACTCCTGTTCGGCAATATCTGTCTTGCAGTTCCTGAAAGACGAAGCAAACTGCTACCCACATCAGTCATCAAGGCACTGCGTAACTACCCAAAAACGGATAATGGTCCCCCTTTGCCCCATCATCGCAGGAATCACAGAGGTAGAACCAAGAAAGATTCCACTGAAAATGAGAAAATTTGTGCATAGGTTAGCAAAAAAATCGAAGAAGGTAACACTGCGGGAGCAATCGGAATAATTACAAGTGCCAACACTGTAGCTCCCAAAGATGATACCACAGTCCAAGCACTAAGAGACAAGCAAGACCCCATCACTGTAAGGCGATAGTGTCATTTCCAGTAGGATCTGCAGGAGGTTACATTGGAATTCGACCACAACACCTCAAATAGATGGTAAATCCAGTACTCCGCGCTTGTGCGCGGAGTACTGGATATCAATTCTTCTCGGTGAGAAGAATGATATTCTTCTCGCCGAGTTAACTTTCGTCAACAATTGCCTGGCTGAGTGAATCCCAGAAGAAATTAAACCTTTCTTTTTTTGGAGCCTCACTATGTGCTTTGAAGAAGAAGGATGGGGGAATCAGACCCATCGCCGTCTCGTTGCCAAAGCAGCAGTAAGAAACATTCGCCTAGAAGCTGACAATTTACTCCAGCCACACCAATTGGGCTTTGGGGTCTCTCAAGGCACTGAAGCCGCAGCTCGTGCAGCAAGGGCCTACATCAAGGACCTACCAGAAGACAAGGCTGTAGTCAAACTTGATTTTAGAAATGCCTTTAATATGGTGAAGAGAGATGTGGTCTTGCCGGCTGTTTGGGATTGGTTCCCCAGTCTTTTTCCCTTCATTTCAGCTGGCTACAGTAAACCCTCAATTCTTTTGTTTGGCGAACACGAAATTCCCTCATCAGAAGGTGTTCAGCAGGGTGATCCATTCGCTCCACTTCTCTTCTGCTTGGCAGTAAGAGAACTAACTTCCAGCCTACGCAGCGAGCTCAATATTTGGTACCTGGATGATGGCACTCTGGCAGGTGCTGAAGAGTCCCTGTTAGAGGACCTATACCTGTTGAAGACACAGGGAGAAGCCTTGGGACTCATCCTCAATCCCTCCAAGTGTGAAATCATCACAACGAACCAGGAAATGATTAATGTTGTGTGAACAATCCTCCCAGAAGTCTCTACTACCACTCCATCCAACAGTACCCTCTTGGGACCACCGCTGGGTCACCAGGCCATCGACATGGTCCTCAAGGACGAATTGAATGACCTGAAGAGAATGGAGGAGAGAATAAGCAATCTTGATGCCCATGATGCCCTGTATCGCCTCACAAAGTGTCTTACTATGCCAAGACTCACTTCCTGAGGTGCATACTCTCTTTTGACATCTCAAAACTCGACGAATATGACGCACACCTGAGATCACCCTTTAAGAAGACACTGAATCTGTCACTAGAGGATCAGCAATGGGATCAGGCAACCCTCCCAGTGCGACTGGGAGGTATAGGGGTGCGCAAAGCAATGCAAGTAACTTTACCTGCATTTCTGTCTTCATGTTTGGCTTCCAGTGGATTAGTCAAGAAGATTGTCTCTGAATGCTCGAGAGACTCAGTAGGAGCTCAAGACCCAAGGTTCACTGAAGCAGCCTTGCAGTGACACCCTTGCTGACTCCTCCAGTAGACCAGTTTCTCCCAAAGAGCACAAACAATCCCACTGGGACAAACCGATCATAGAAAAATCGCCAACATAATGCTCACCAACGCTTCAGGAAAGGACAAAGCTCATCTCCTAGCGGTGAAGGCACCACACTCAGATTTCCTTCTAACTGTTCCCAATTCCTCCCTGGGCACTCGACTCGACCCACAGGCCATTCGGATTGGTGTTACTTTTCGCCTAGCCGCCCCCATCCTCACTGAACATAGGTGTATTCGCGGCAGGGCGATGGCTGATCAATTCGGACTTCATGGTCTTGTGTGTCACACATCAGAAGGAAAGTATACCAGACATGAGGAGGTCAACGACATCATAAAGAGAAGCCTCGCCACAGCCCGTTGCCCAGCCCAACGGGAACCCCAAGTGCAGAGGTCCGACAGAAGTCAAAAGTGTCCTGATGGAGCCACTATGCTACCCTGGAAGGATGGAAAACAGATTGCCTGGGAATACACCTGTGCCGCCACATTGGCAGACACCTACTTCCCATACTCAATAGTTGAAGGGGATGGAGCTGCCAGCCACAGGGAGACCCAGAAGATCCGCAAATATGAAGACCTTCCCCCTTGCAATAACTTCATCCCAATGGGGTCGGAGACGCTTGGAGCATGGGACAAGTGTGCTCTAAAGTTCCTCAAAGAGCTGGGTGAAGAACTCATCATAGAAACCAAGGACCACATGGTGGCCAGATTCCTCTTTCAGAGATTCGGTGTTGCGATCCAGAGGGGAAATGCCTCCAGCATTCTGGGCACACGGACCACTGCTGGGGAGCTGGACGAAGTATTTGAGATGTAGCTCTGAGTTACCTGTGTTGTTTTACTCTTTATTGTATTTTTGTCTCTGTATTTTGTCTTTAAATAAAATTTATATTAAATATAGGGGTGGTAGGAGAACATTTTCAAACAGCTGTAGGGAGACCTTGAGTTTTCCCTGAAGCAAGTTTATTCTTTTCTCTGAGGGTGAGGGTCCCCAGGACAGTGTGCATATGTGTGTGTGTGTGTGCGCGGAACAAGCCACATGGGGATGGAAATCTTTAGCTCAAGATCTTTCACATTCTATGTGCGTCGTCAGGAGCTGTGCAGTGTTGCAAGGCTAGCAACAGAAGAAAGGAGGAAAAAATCTCTTTGAGGTAAGCATCAGGCTATGTCACAGTGGAGTAACATGGTCACACTGTCACTCCATTGTGACATATCATGTCACTTTACGCTTCTGCCTTGCCTCAGAGAGATGTTTTCCCCCTACTATCTGTTACTATCCTTGCAATATTGCATAGTTCTTGACGCACAAGGAATGCGAAAGATGTTTATATATATATATATATATATATATATATATATATATATATATATATATATATATATATATATATATATATATATATATATATATATATATAATGGCGATCAAAATGACTCTCGTGCCAGATGACAAAGCATAAATCAGGTACCAGAAATAAAATACTTGAGTTTTATACTGCAATTTGTTGTGGCGTCTGATTTTCTCTCATCTTTTTCACTTGGGAAATAAAATCGTGTCTGGAGCCGATATTGGGCGACCACTTTCATTAGACGTGAAGCTGCGTTTCTCGGAGCGCGTCCTTGTATTTTCTCACTGGTTTCTTGAAGATGACTCCAGCCTCCCATCTCTAATTCATCTCTTTCCACGTCTCTATCCTCCTCTCCCACTCACCTCTTTCCCCACACCTCCCTCTCCATGACAGTGATTGGGATATATAAATATTATTTATATATATATCGTGCCGAATAGGTAAAACTTCCGATTTTGGCTTATGCAACGCTCTTTTTGCCGAGTAAGGCGAACGAAATTTTATGTAGCCAGTAATTTCACAAAAATCATTCTGAGCCTAACGGTAAAATATATTTTATTGTGTTTGTTTATTATTAAATTATAGTAAACTTATCTAAAATATATTTAGTTGGATTAGGCTAAATTAAATTGCGCTTGTTTCAGTAAGGTTAGGTAAGTTTTCTAAGGTTCTTTTGGTACAAAATTATGAATTTTTACAATAGCATAAATGAAAAAAATATCTTTAAACTTATAAGAGAAAATTTTAGAAATGACTTAATTTTAAATGAGTTCTTGCTAATTGACAAGTTAGCCACAAATATATATATATATATATATATATATATATATATATATATATATATATATATATATATATATATATATATATATATATATATATATATATATATATAAAAACCCGCCTACAGTCAGGTTTTTGACATAAATTACCACTTTTGTTGCTGGCTGGTGTCGAGTCACATTACCCAAAATCGTATTGAATAGACTTGTGGCCCACCTGGGTTTAGAGCTTAAATTTATTATTATTTTCATTATCAGTAGTAATATTAGAAGTATTATAGTGGTAGTGGTGTAGTCTAGTATAGTAGTGGTATAATACTAGTAGTAACATTAGTAGCAGTACTAGTAGTATAGCACTAATATTAGTTGTGGTGGTAGTAGTCGTAGTAATATAGTACTATCACTAGTATAGTAGTAACAGTAGTAGTAGTAATAATATAGTACTAGTAGCAGTATCAAACTTGCTCGTGAAACTGTATTTTGAGGAGGAAAAAAATGTATTCGCAGTTCCTGTGTCGTGGTGTAATGTATCTCTTAATGTATCTCTTAATGTATCTCTTAATGTATCTCTTAAGGTATCTCTTAAGGTATCTCTTAAGGTATTTCTTAAGGTATCTCTTAAGGTATCTCTTAAGGTATCTCTTAAGGTATCTCTTAAGGTATCTCTTAAGGTATCTCTTAAGGTATCTCTTAAGGTATCTTTTAATGTATCTCTTAATGTATCTCTTAATGTATCTCTTAATGTATCTCTTAATGTATCTCTTAATGTATCTCTTAATGTATCTTTTAAGGTATCTTTTAATAGCTCTGGAGTCACGACTCTAGTGGAACCAACCATACAGGCGATAATATCAGTAATGCTTATAATTATAACCATGATTTTTAAAGGGGTGGAGGGGTAGCCAGCGGAAGGCCTCGGTCAGATGACCAAAAGCTACAGCTTAGGGGGGTCATCATATGACTAAAATCCGCTTCAGGAAATACTTGTCCTGTTTCCTGACAAACATTATACCTAACTGTTACAAAAAACGCGATTTCTAATAAGCATAGAGATCTCCAGTGAACACTAGAAAGGACTGCCCTTCTAGCATCCAGCCTGTTACTGGGTTTTTGTAACAAGTAGTCAGTATCCTGGTCCAATTATCCATTAGAATTCAATAAGAATTATTAGTGCTTCAGGATTACAACTGGTAGGCTACTAACTAAAGAAATTAAAATTTAATAAATTTATTAACAATCAAGATGTCTAGGAGTATTTTATCAAATTAAAATAAATTAATAAATTTAAACAAATTAATAATAATCACTTCTCTCGTGTACAGTAGTATTGTACTGATGGCACATATCACATTTATACGTCTTAAGTACCGTCTGGTACATTAACATTTAATAATACAATATACAAATAAGTTTGTGTGTATGTGTGTAAGTGCTCTAAGTAGTTCACTATGTCTCACGACTCGACTAGACTTAAACCAGTGACTGACAAAGTCCTCACATTGACTAACTTCTTAACCACCTAGCAATCAGAACAGCTTGCTTGAACAATAAAACGACTGCTAAGCCCAATAGCAATATAACAAGCAACAGCGACACAGAATCAGGAACAAGGAGATAATATAACGACATTAAGTAGGGACCATCAGCAGATCCTCCACAAAAGTCACAAAACTCCCATACTACTGAATCTAATTTCAGCATAAGAAAATCCCCGACTGTGATAATACACAGATATCAGTACAAATTAGGTCAGAAGCTACAGCTCAGGACCTGAGTTACTCAGTGTCTATGCGACACACAACCTCAGTACAACGTCTAAAATCACTAAGTCTAGACAATGTTCTGTGAACAGAGTTCTACAGAACCAACAAGCTACAGAGACGATCTTCCAACAAGGGCCAATAAGGAAGAGTTAGGCACGTCTTGTCAGGAATATGTCCAACCACCAAGAGAGTCTAGCCCAGACTGTCTACTTCAGGCGAGGTGTGAACACCCCCCCCCCTCGATCACGTGATAGCTCTGTGGACAGTTGCTGCCCAGCAACACCGAGAAGTCGGCAGAGTAACGAGCCACGAGCGATAATTACAGTAGTTAGACAATCAAGACTTGAACTATGAGCACTGAATAATATATATATGTTACATCCTACCTAACAATATAACTAAGTCAAATAATAATATAAAGCAATATATTTACAATTTAGCTAATATCGCAAATATAAGCAATATAAAATTATATGAAAAGGCAATATACATTATATACATTGTGACCCATTCAGGGGTTGCAACACTAACCATCCAGGAAGGTATTACTTTCCTGTCGTATGAGTGTGGACCGGAAGCCTCTTAAACGTTTTGCACTCTGGCAAGGTTATTTGCCTCTCCCTTCTGCTTCAAGAACATGTAAGATGACAGGTAAATATTACAAACTTATGCTGACAGTGAACTGTGTTTTGGGTGTGAGGGGAAAGCTGTAAGATTTATCCGTCGTTGTGCGTGTTTCATCAGACAGTTTGTTATTCATGACACAGAAAGTCTGTCAGTGTATTCAAAAGACAAATTAAAAGACTGTCAGTTTATTATTCATAAGACAGACAGGAAGACTGTCAGTTTTAGTTATTAACGAGACAAAGAAGAGAGACTGTCAGTTTTAGTTATTAATGAGGAAAAAACGGAGACTGTCAGTGTTATGTATACCTTGTATACATAACACTGACAGTATACATTGTATACCATGTATACAAGGTATACTGTCAGTGTTATGTATACTTGTACATATTCAGGGTATACCATGTATACCTTGTACATGTACAAGGTATACAGGACATAGCTGACATCAGTGACATGCTGCTATATAGAAAGTCCCTTGTTATGCAGAGCACTTCCCGCAAATTAGGTTAGTTTTGTCCCCAGGATGCAACCCACACCCGTCGGCTAACTCCCAGGTACTCATTTTACTGCTAGGTAAACATGGACAGCAGGTGCCGTAAGGAAACCCATCCTGATGTTTCCACCCGTACCTGGGATTGAACCCCGGACCAAAGTGTGTGAGCTGAGTGCGCTAGCGATGCGTTACTGGACATCCTGGACTGGCTGAACTTACTCCAACTCTCACATTGATAGTTGTAAGAGCAATCATATCATTGACACAGTTTTCCCATAGTTTTGAAAGTTCTCATTATCCTTCCCTTCATTTCCTTGACTGTTAAGATATATGAAAGTTGTGTTCCTTGAAAGTGGTAGGTAAGACGCATGGGCAACAGTTAGGTATCTTTATTCCGAAACGTTTCGCCTTCACAGTAGGCTTCTTCAGTTGAGTACAGAAAGTGTACTCGACTGAAGAAGTCTACTGTGTAGGCGAAACGTTTCGGAATAAAGTTGCCTAACTGTTGCCCATGTGTCTGACCTACCATCCTGTCGGTGTTGTATACCATTTTGATATTCCTTGAAAGTGTTTACACTTGATCAATAACGCAGCAAGTTCACTCGTTTAATAGTGGAGAACTTTTCTCCTCAAACATTTATGTAGGTTATTTACTGTGGAAACAAATATTGACAAATGCCACTAAATGTGTAGGTAATTAATATGGCGCTTTTGTGTGTGTTAGCAAGCCAGGGATTATTATTATTATTATTATTATTATTATTATTATTATTATTTTAGGTTGAATATTTTTATTATTTATATTTTTATTATTATATTTTTATTTCGTTCATGGAGAAGTGCTAAACCCTTATGAGTTATACATCAGTAGAACTATTAGTAATTCTCAAAACTATAGTAGTAGTGTTCATATTTATGAAGGAGAGCACTAAAGCTGTAGGGGTCGTACTGTGCCTGGGGAACGGGAAGTAAACAGGTTTGGTGGAACGCAAAGCGGAAGGGAAGCCCCTGGTTCCTGGGATCAAGAGCTCATCTCTGGCATCAAGGCATCACTCACTTTGACCAGTGAAAGGCCACGATAAACTACTTACACAGTGTCTTAGTTCGTTTTAAAATGTTTTAAAGTGAATAAAGATGATTTTTAGCATGTGAGTACCTTTCTGTTTTAGGTTCTCAAAAGGTGGGTCGCGGACCCCTCAACACGCTGGGAGATTCAGCAAGTGTTGTGCCTTCAGTTAATGTTGTTTCTTCAGCAAGTGTTGTTCCTCCAGCAAGTGTTGTTCCTCCAGCAAGTGTTGTTCCTCCAGCAAGTGTTGTTTCTCCAGCAAGTGTTGTTTCTCCAGCAAGTGTTGTGTCTAGCAATTAATGGAGCCAAAAATTGCGTCCATTGGCAAGGCAGGGTCGGCGAGAGCACTCGTACTCAAGAAAGCTGGGGACCACAGTCTTGGATACTGAGTGTGTGTTGAAGGAACACGTCTTGTAAAGGGTCTAGGAGGAACCATTCTCTCTCTCTCTGTCTTTCTCTTCGCAGTGGTAAAGAGACACCATGCTCACAGCAAAGCTTTATGACTACGTTTCGCTCTAGGTAGAACAAAACGTCTAGCCTGGCGCTGCAGTATATATCTTTTATTATTTTGAAAATAATTTCACCCTTTTTTATACCTTCCATATCGGTGAAAATTTATATATGTTTACAATTACATTACAACTGTCCTTCCTCTCTCTGTCTTTCTCCCTCATTTCATCTATTCCCCACTCTCCCTCGCTCTATTTCTCACCCATTCCCTCATCCTCCCTGTGTCCACTTACGTGGCAATTCAATTTACTTAACAATTCTCAGCAGTGAGAGATACAGTCTGCCTCTTACTGTTCAGTATCCTGCGTCGTGTTGTGTGGCCAGCCCCTCCCTCACGCACTTCCCTCTCTGTCTAGTCTAGTGTCTGCTGGATCTACCGCTGCTGCTGCTTCTCATGTCGGTTCTGCTGCTGCTGTTGCTGCTTCTAGTGCTGCTGCCTATGATACTGCTGCTGCATCTGCTGCTGCTGCCACTGATGCTGCTGCTGCTGACACTGATGATGTTGCTGCTGATGCTGCCACTGATGCTGCTGCTGCCTCTGATGCTGCTGCTGCCACTGATGCTGCTGTTGCCTCTGATGCTGCTGCTGCTGCACTGATGCTGCTGCTGCCACTGATGCTGCTATTGCTGCTTCTGATGCTGCTACCATTGATGCTGCTGCTGCTGCCACTGATGCTGCTACTGCTGCCACTAATGCTGGCACTGATGCTGCTGCTGTTATTCTTTTGTTGAGGTTGCTACTACTGTTGTTGCTGGTCGTACTCCCTTTGCTGCTGTAGTTGCTGGTGTTGCTTTTCCTTTATCACAGTAGCTGCTACTTTGCTACTGCTGCTATTGCTTCATATTCTTTTTGTTTTCGTCATCATTTTTAATTATTATTTTATCAATATTACCTGTTGCCTCATATCACTTCTCCAGGTCCTGAGTAGCTGTCTATATGACACCAAATGGAAAATCTTTTTACGATCTGTGAATATTAAGTTCGTTTGTCATATCTCTCAGTTAATCTCTCCTGTCGCTATGAGGTTTGTAAGACATGTACATTTTTTTTTCAGTTATGTTGGTGCTCCGTGACCGGTTTTGTTCCTTAAGTTACTCTTCATGTCTGTGATAACACTGGCTGTCTGTCCTCTTAAGTATTGGGACTACATTTTTCGACTTCCAAACTTCAGGTGGTTGCCCCGTGTTGTTTGACTTGAAGGTTGTGGCTAGTGGCTTACATAGTGCTTTCCCTTCTTCTTTCAGGACCCACTGAGAAATGGTATCTTGTCCTGTTGCCTTCGAGTTGTCTAGCTCGCACATTAGCTTCCTCACATCTTCTTCTGTCGTATGCATTGTGTCCAGCACTCGCTGGTGCACTTTACCTCATTGGCTCTATGGTAACGTTCCTATTTCCTTCGAGAATACCTTAAATTTCGAGGTGTGCTCTTCACATATGTCCTCGTCATTCCCTTTGAGCTCTTCTTCCTTCTTCAATCTGTCTGGTTCTTTACTGTTGTTTTCCCTCCTCATGTGGCTGTATAGAAACTTTGAGTCTCTCTTCCTATCTATATATATTCGGTCGTGGTTCTTCTGTTCGCTTCTTTATTTTCTTAAATCCCTTGCGCTCTGTATTCTTTCCATACTCTAACACTTCTACTTTTTGCCTCTGTGCACCTCTGAGTGAACCATGGTCTGCCTCCAGGTGAACCATGGTCTGCCTCCAGGTGAACCATGGTCTGCCTCTAGGTGAACCATGGGCTGCCTCTTTGTCGTAGCTGCTTTTCTTCCTGGTTATGACTCTTTTTTTCGGCTTCCCGGCTCTTTCTAGCTGCATACTCCACCATTCCATTAGCTGTCTTCCCTTCCAGCTCCCTTTCCCACTGCTCCTCATTCAGGAATTGCCTCAAACTAGTGTAGTCTCCCTGTGTGTGTGTTCGTGTGCGTGCGTGTGCATATGCCATTGCCTAACGTGGTAGCGTAATTTCTAGAGTGCTACAAGCTTTTGTGAACCCTTTGATGCAAATAACAAGCTCGTTTTCATTTTTCCCCACCTGATGAGCGGCCCCGTTTTGAGTGTGGGAATAATGTGAAGTGCTGGGGAGCCAACTGGCTGCCGGTGGCATTTTTCATTATTTGTGAGCACCTCTTTGTAGCTAAAAGAGAAGAGTTATGGTGGTGGTGTCCAGTCTTCAGTGTTTGTAGTTACAACAGCAGAGTTATGTTGGTGGTGTCCAGTCTTCAGTGTTTGTAGTTACAACAGCAGAGTTATGTTGGTGGTGTCCAGTCTTCAGTGTTTGTAGTTACAACAGCAGAGTTATGTTGGTGGTGTCCAGTCTTCAGTGTTTGTAGTTACAACAGCAGAGTTATGTTGATGGTGTCCAGTCTTCAGTGTTTGTAGTTACAACAGCAGAGTTATGTTGGTGGTGTCCAGTCTTCAGTGTTTGTAGTTACAACAGCAGAGTTATGTTGATGGTGTCCAGTCTTAAGTGTTTGTAGTTACAACAGCAGAGTTATGTTGGTGGTGACCAGTCTTCAGTGTTTGTAGTTACAACAGCAGAGTTATGTTGGTGGTGTCCAGTCTTCAGTGTTTGTAGTTACAACAGCAGAGTTATGTTGGTGGTGTCCAGTCCTCAGTGTTTGTAGTTACAACAGCAGAGTTATGTTGGTGGTGTCCAGTCTTCAGTGTTTGTAGTTACAACAGCAGAGTTATGTTGGTGTCCAGTCTTCAGTGTTTGTAGTTACAACAGCAGAGTTATGTTGATGGTGTCCAGTCTTCAGTGTTTGTAGTTACAACAGCAGAGTTATGTTGGTGTCCAGTCCTCAGTGTTTGTAGTTACAACAGCAGAGTTATGTTGGTGGTGTCCAGTCCTCAGTGTTTGTAGTTACAACAGAAGAGTTATGTTGGTGGTGTCCAGTCTTCAGTGTTTGTAGTTACAACAGCAGAGTTATGTTGGTGGTGTCCAGTCCTCAGTGTTTGTAGTTACAACAGCAGAGTTATGGTGGTGGTGACCAGTCTTCAGTGTTTGTAGTTACAACAGCAGAGTTATGTTGGTGGTATCCAGTCTTCACTGTTTGTAGTTACAACAGCAGAGTTATGTTGGTGGTGTCCAGTCTTCAGTGTTTGTAGTTACAACAGCAGAGTTATGTTGGTGGTATCCAGTCTTCACTGTTTGTAGTTACAACAGCAGAGTTATGTTGGTGGTGTCCAGTCCTCAGTGTTTGTAGTTACAACAGCAGAGTTATGTTGGTGGTGTCCAGTCTCCAGTGTTTGTAGTTACAACAGCAGAGTTATGTTGGTGGTGTCCAGTCTTCAGTGTTTGTAGTTACAACAGCAGAGTTATGTTGGTGGTGTCCAGTCTTCAGTGTTTGTAGTTACAACAGCAGAGTTATGTTGGTGGTGTCCAGTCTTCAGTGTTTGTAGTTACAACAGCAGAGTTATGTTGGTGGTGTCCAGTCTTCAGTGTTTGTAGTTACAACAGCAGAGTTATGTTGGTGGTGTCCAGTCTTCAGTGTTTGTAGTTACAACAGCAGAGTTATGTTGGTGGCGTCCAGTCTTCAGTGTTTGTAGTTACAACAGCGGAGTTATGTTGGTGGTGTCCAGTCTTCAGTGTTTGTAGTTACAACAGCAGAGTTATGTTGGTGGTGTCCAGTCTTCAGTGTTTGTAGTTACAACAGCAGAGTTATGTTGGTGGTGTCCAGTCTTCAGTGTTGCTATCTACAACTGAACCTCTTTCTGCACGTTAGTCGACTAACACTGAGGTACCTTAATGCTTTTAAGTGACAAGGGTAGCAGGTGTAAGGGGATTCGTCCCAGGTATCACTTCCTGAGCACGGAAAACAACCCTCAGTTCTTGTTATGAATTGACTGCTTCAGTCAAGGAACCACTGCTACTCACAGCACTGTTGTGTGTGTGTGTATGTGTGCTCACCTATTTGTGATTGCAGGCGTTGAGTCACAGCTCCTGGTGCCGCCTCTTTGCTGATCGCTATTAGGTACAGTCCTTGCTCCAAAGGCTTTATCGTATCTCTTCTTAAAACTGTGTATGGATTCTGCCTCCACTACATCACTCTACAGAATTATGTTGTGTGTGTCTTCATTACTAAGTTCTATATAAATAAAAAATGAACAAACTTTGTGTACTTGGGAAGCGTCTGGGTCATGGCTGTAGATTATTGCTTTCTCGCTGTAAAACTATCCAGTACAGACAGTAGTCTGCTGGTGTTACGTCAGACAGTAGTCTGCTGGTGTTACGTCAGACAGTAGTCTGCTGGTGTTACGTCAGACAGTAGTCTGCTGGTGTTACGTCAGACAGTAGTCTGCTGGTGTTACGTCAGACAGTAGTCTGCTGGTGTTACGTCAGACAGTAGTCTGCTGGTGTTACGTCAGACAGTAGTCTGCTGGTGTTACGTCAGACAGTAGTCTGCTGGTGTTAAGTCAGACAGTAGTCTGCTGGTGTTGCGTCAGACAGTAGTCTGCTGGTGTTACGTCAGACAGTAGTCTGCTGGTGTTAGGTCAGACAGTAGTCTGCTGGTGGTAGGTCAGAGAGTAGTCTGCTGGTGTTAGGTCAGAGAGTAGTCTGCTGGTGTTAGGTCAGACAGTAGTCTGCTGGTGTTAGGTCAGACAGTAGTCTGCTGGTGTTAGGTCAGACAGTAGTCTGCTGGTGTTAGGTCAGACAGTAGTCTGCTGGTGTTAGGTCAGACAGTAGTCTGCTGGTGTTACGTCAGACAGTAGTCTGCTGGTGTTAGGTCAGACAGTAGTCTGCTGGTGTTAGGTCAGACAGTAGTCTGCTGGTGTTAGGTCAGACAGTAGTCTGCTGGTGTTAGGTCAGACAGTAGTCTGCTGGTGTTAGGTCAGACAGTAGTCTGCTGGTGTTAGGTCAGACAGTAGTCTGCTGGTGTTAGGTCAGACAGTAGTCTGCTGGTGTTAGGTCAGACAGTAGTCTGCTGGTGTTAGGTCAGACAGTAGTCTGCTGGTGTTAGGTCAGACAGTAGTCTGATGGTGTTAGGTCAGACAGTAGTCTGCTGGTGTTAGGTCAGACAGTAGTCTGCTGGTGTTAGGTCAGGCAGTAGTCTGCTGGTGTTAGGTCAGGCAGTAGTCTGCTGGTGTTAGGTCAGACAGTAGTCTGCTGGTGTTACGTCAGACAGTAGTCTGCTGGTGTTAGGTCAGACAGTAGTCTGCTGGTGTTAGGTCAGACAGTAGTCTGCTGGTGTTAGGTCAGACAGTAGTCTGCTGGTGTTAGGTCAGACAGTAGTCTGCTGGTGTTAGGTCAGACAGTAGTCTGCTGGTGTTAGGTCAGACAGTAGTCTGCTGGTGTTAGGTCAGACAGTAGTCTGCTGGTGTTAGGTCAGACAGTAGTCTGCTGGTGTTAGGTCAGACAGTAGTCTGCTGGTGTTAGGTCAGACAGTAGTCTGCTGGTGTTAGGTCAGACAGTAGTCTGATGGTGTTAGGTCAGACAGTAGTCTGCTGGTGTTAGGTCAGACAGTAGTCTGCTGGTGTTAGGTCAGGCAGTAGTCTGCTGGTGTTAGGTCAGGCAGTAGTCTGCTGGTGTTAGGTCAGACAGTAGTCTGCTGGTGTTACGTCAGACAGTAGTCTGCTGGTGTTACGTCAGACAGTAGTCTGCTGGTGTTACGTCAGACAGTAGTCTGCTGGTGTTACGTCAGACAGTCTGCTGGTGTTACGTCAGACAGTAGTCTGCTGGTGTTACGTCAGACAGTAGTCTGCTGGTGTTACGTCAGACAGTAGTCTGCTGGTGTTACGTCAGACAGTAGTCTGCTGGTGTTACGTCAGACAGTAGTCTGCTGGTGTTACGTCAGACAGTCTGCTGGTGTTACGTCAGAGAGTAGTCTGCTGGTGTTACGTCAGAGAGTAGTCTGCTGGTGTTACGTCAGAGAGTAGTCTGCTGGTGTTACATCAGAGAGTAGTCTGCTGGTGTTACGTCAGAGAGTAGTCTGCTGGTGTTACGTCAGAGAGTAGTCTGCTGGTGTTACGTCAGAGAGTAGTCTGCTGGTGTTACGTCAGACAGTAGTCTGCTGGTGTTACGTCAGACAGTAGTCTGCTGGTATTACGTCAAACAGTAGTCTGCTGGTATTACGTCAGACAGTAGTCTGCTGGTGTTACGTCAGACAGTAGTCTGCTGGTGTTACGTCAGACAGTAGTGTGCTGGTGTTACGTCAGACAGTAGTCTGCTGGTGTTACGTCAGACAGTAGTCTGCTGGTGTTACGTCAGACAGTAGTCTGCTGGTGTTACGTCAGACAGTAGTCTGCTGGTGTTACGTCAGACAGTAGTCTGCTGGTGTTACGTCAGACAGTAGTCTGCTGGTGTTACGTCAGACAGTAGTCTGCTGGTGTTACGTCAGACAGTAGTCTGCTGGTGTTACGTCAGACAGTAGTCTGCTGGTGTTACGTCAGACAGTAGTCTGCTGGTGTTACGTCAGACAGTAGTCTGCTGGTGTTACGTCAGACAGTAGTCTGCTGGTGTTAGGTCAGACAGTAGTCTGCTGGTGTTACGTCAGACAGTAGTCTGCTGGTGTTACGTCAGACAGTAGTCTGCTGGTGTTACGTCAGACAGTAGTCTGCTGGTGTTACGTCAGACAGTAGACTGCTGCTAAACTGGTATTACGTTATAGACAGACAGCTGGCAACCTGGTATGGCAATGGGGACAGACAGCTGGTAAGCTAATATTAAACAGGTGGTATTTTCTCTCTTGATATAAGTAATTCTGTTTGAAATTTACATTTTCTGCGCCAATGATGTTCAAACATTAGTTTTGATGTACAATTTTTGTTTATTTAGTTGAGAGCGGAATTTTTTTTTATTTAAAATTCCTGAATTTGCAAATTTTTTCTTCTGTGTTTTAGATTAATGTGTTGTTATATTTGTGTTTGACGGTGTTAGAGCAGCTGCTGCTGCTGTACCTGCTGCTGCTGCTGTACCTGCAGCAGGTGCTGCTGTACCTGTACCTGCAGCAGGTGCTGCTGTACCTGTACCTGCAGCAGGTGCTGCTGCTGTACCTGCTGCTGCTGCTGTACCTGCAGCTGCTGCTGCTGTACCTGCAGCTGCTGCTGCTGTACCTGTACCTGCAGCAGGTGCTACTGCTGTACCTGCTGCTGCTGCTGTACCTGCAGCTGCTGCTGCTGTACCTGTACCTGCAGCAGGTGCTGCTGCTGTACCTGCAGCAGGTGCTGCTGCTGTACCTGCAGCAGGTGCTGCTGCTGTACCTGCAGCAGGTGCTGCTGCTGTACCTGTACCTGCAGCAGCTACTGCTGCTGTACCTGTACCTGCAGCAGGTGCTGCTGCTGTACCTGTACCTGCAGCAGCTGCTGCTGCTGTACCTGCTGCTGCTGCTGTACCTGCTGCTGCTGCTGTACCTGCAGCTGCTGCTGCTGTACCTGCAGCTGCTGCTGTACCTGTACCTGCAGCTGCTGCTGTACCTGTACCTGCAGCAGGTGCTGCTGCTGTACCTGCAGCAGGTGCTGCTGCTGTACCTGCAGCAGGTGCTGCTGCTGTACCTGCAGCAGGTGCTGCTGCTGTACCTGCAGCAGGTGCTGCTGTACCTGTACCTGCAGCAGGTGCTGCTGTACCTGTACCTGCAGCAGGTGCTGCTGCTGTACCTGCAGCAGGTGCTGCTGCTGTACCTGCAGCTGCTGCTGCTGTACCTGCAGCAGGTGCTGCTGCTGTACCTGCAGCTGCTGCTGCTGTACCTGCAGCAGGTGCTGCTGCTGTACCTGCAGCTGCTGCTGCTGTACCTGCAGCTGCTGCTGCTGTACCTGCAGCAGGTGCTGCTGCTGTACCTGCAGCTGCTGCTGTACCTGCAGCTGCTGCTGCTGTACCTGCTGCTGCTGCTGCTGTACCTGCTGCTGCTGCTGTACCTGCAGCTGCTGCTGCTGTACCTGCTGCTGCTGCTGTACCTGCAGCAGGTGCTGCTGCTGTACCTGCAGCAGGTGCTGCTGCTGTACCTGCAGCAGGTGCTGCTGCTGTACCTGCAACAGGTGCTGCTGCTGTACCTGCAGCAGGTGCTGCTGCTGTACCTGCAGCAGGTGCTGCTGCTGTACCTGCAGCAGGTGATGCTGCTGTACCTGCAGCAGGTGCTGCAGCAGCAGGTGCTGCTGCTGTACCTGCAGGTGCTGCTGCTGTACCTGCAGCAGGTGCTGCTGCTGTACCTGCAGCAGGTGCTGCTGCTGTACCTGCAGCAGGTGCTGCTGCTATACCTGTACCTGCAGCTGCTGCTGCTATACCTGTACCTGCAGCTGCTGCTGCTATACCTGTACCTGCAACAGGTGCTGCTGTACCTGTACCTGCAGCAGGTGCTGCTGCTGTACCTGCAGCAGGTGCTGCTGCTGTACCTGCAGCAGGTGCTGCTGCTGTACCTGCAGCAGGTGCTGCTGCTGTACCTGCAGCAGGTGCTGCTGCTGTACCTACAGCAGGTGCTGCTGCTGTACCTGCAGCAGGTGCTGCTGCTGTACCTGCAGCAGGTGCTGCTGCTGTACCTGCAGCTGCTGCTGCTGTACCTGCAGCTGCTGCTGCTGTACCTGCAGCTGCTGCTGCTGTACCTGCAGCAGGTGCTGCTGCTGTACCTGCAGCAGGTGCTGCTGCTGTACCTGCAGCAGGTGCTGCTGCTGTACCTGCAGCAGGTGCTGCTGCTGTACCTGCAGCAGGTGCTGCTGCTGTACCTGCAGCAGGTGCTGCTGCTGTACCTGCAGCAGGTGCTGCTGCTGTACCTGCAGCAGGTGCTGCTGCTGTACCTGCAGCAGGTGCTGCTGCTGTACCTGCAGCAGGTGCTGCTGCTATAACTGTACCTGCAGGTGCTGCTGCTATACCTGTACCTGCAGCTGCTGCTGCTGTACCTGTACCTGCAGCAGGTGCTGCTGTACCTGTACCTGCAGCAGGTGCTGCTGTACCTGTACCTGCAGCAGGTGCTGCTGTGCCTGTACCTGCAGCAGGTGCTGCTGTACCTGTACCTGCAGCAGGTGCTGCTGTGCCTGTACCTGCAGCAGGTGCTGCTGTACCTGTACCTGCAGCTGCACATATAGCATTTTTCTCTTTTTTTTTCCTTCCCTCTCTCATTTTTTTTCTCTCTTAATCTGCCTTCTCTCTCTCTCTCTCTCTCTCTCTCTCTCTCTCTCTCTCTCTCTCTCTCTCTCTCTCTCTCTCTCTCGGTGAAAGCTAGAAAGTTTTTTCATTGTGATTTTCTGTTACCGTACAAGCGGACTGTCTGTAGTGATGTTTGTTCGTAGTTCACTTTGAAATGAATTTGTTTTACAATGTAAACTTAACTACACGGATGTGTGTGTGTGTGTGTGTGTGTGTGTGTGTGTGTGTGTGTGTGGGTGTGTGTTGTGTATGTGTGTGTGTAGTGTGTGTGTGTAGTGTGTGTGTGTAGTGTGTGTGTGTAGTGTGTGTAGTGTGTGTGTGTGTGTGTAGTGTGTGTGTGTGTGTGTAGTGTGTGTGTGTAGTGTGTGTGTGTGTAGTGTGTGTGTGTTGTGTGTGTGTGTGTAGTGTGTGTGTGTGTGTGTGTGTGTATAGTGTGTGTGTGTAGTGTGTGTGTATAGTGTGTGTGTGTAGTGTGTGTGTATAGTGTGTGTGTGTAGTGTGTGTGTGTGTGTGTGTTGTGTGTGTGTAGTGTGTGTATGTGTTGTGTGTGTAGTGTGTGTGTGTAGTGTGTGTGTGTAGTGTGTGTTGTGTGTGTGTGTGTGTATGTGTGTGTGTAGTGTGTGTGTGTAATGTGTGTGTGTTGTGTGTGTAGTGTGTGTGTGTAGTGTGTGTGTGTAGTGTGTGTGTGTGTAGTGTGTGTGTAGTGTGTGTGTAGTGTGTGTGTAGTGTGTGTGTAGTGTGTGTGTGTAGTGTGTGTGTAGTGTGTGTGTGTAGTGTGTGTGTAGTGTGTGTGTGTAGTGTGTGTGTGTAGTGTGTGTGTGTGTAGTGTGTGTGTGTGTAGTGTGTGTAGTGTGTGTGTGTAGTGTGTGTGTAGTGTGTGTGTGTAGTGTGTGTTGTGTGTGTGTAGTGTGTGTGTGTGTTAGTGTGTGTAGTGTGTGTGTGTGTGTGTTTAGTGTGTGTAGTGTGTGTGTGTTTAGTGTGTGTGTGTGTTTAGTGTGTGTAGTGTGTGTGTGTTTAGTGTGTGTAGTGTGTGTGTGTTTAGTGTGTGTGTGTGTGTGTGTGTGATCACTGATCTTTAGTCGCCAGTTTGTCTGTGAGAGGTTCAGTTTTGTGTCGTCTTGCGTCTTATGGGGGAAAGGGTTCAGTTATAGCTTCTGACCTTTTATGTTCAAAACTTGCTAGTTTCTGTCCTCTTCAACCTTATCATACCTACTCTTGAAAGTGTGTATTGAATTTTCAACGTCCATTTTCAATACAAGAATGTAGACCACTACCGTCAAGGGGGTTAAATCAGCTAGTCTCTTCTAGCAGACTCTGTGGCTGTTCTAGATACTATTCTAGCAGACCCTGGCTCACCTGACTGCTCTTCTAACAGACTCTGTGGCTGCTCTAACTGCTCTCCCAGCAAGGCTTCAGTTTGCAGTCGGAAACTTACAACCCGGTTTCTGGAACGGTGGTCTAGGAAAACTGTAAAACAGATTGAAAAAAACTCTTGTGTTTACAATTTATAAGAGACCATAATGTGTAGTTGTGGAGGCTTGCATGAGAGATCCACTCAAAGACGGGCTTAAGCATTGATAGTCCTAGAGTCGGGTTCACGCCGTGAGAGCCGTAGAGGCGGGCTCACGCCATGAGAAAGCCCCAGAGACGAGCTCACGCCTTGAGATCTCCTTAAGAGACTAGCTCAAGCCTTTTTAGAGAGCCCCAGACACGAGCTCACCCTGTGAGAGCGTCTTAGAGACGGGCACACATCTCCTCCTCTATTTTCAACAGGCTGCACTACTCTGGCTTTGCACTTCTTCCTCTCAGCCTGGACGAGCCTCGCAGTGCAAAGTTCCCCTCACTAGGATTATCTAGTTTTTTCCCCTCATTGCTGTTAGGTACAGCAGCCCAGCACGACGTCTTCCTCTCTTCCCCTCCACCCTCTCCCACTCCTCTACACAAAAATATATAATATATATATATATATATATATATATATATATATATATATATATATATATATATATATATATACATGCATACATACATATATGCAAAAAAAAAAAAATTGAATGATAGCTCTAGGCCTTTCGTGTTACAGACAACACTTTTTCAAGAGCTTGCAATAGTGCAAGGAATAGCACAAGTAGGTGTATACACGGTATATCGTCATGGATACACTCATGAATACAGGTACTTGTCACTCCTAATCCCATCGCACTATTGCAAGATCTGGAAAAAGTGTTGTCTGCAACACGAAAGGCCTAGAGCTACCATTCAACTTGTCCCTCTTGTTCGCGATTATTGCATATATATAGTATGTAAAGAATCAATTCATTTAGTTTAGACTGGTAAAGGTATTAATGAGTGAGTGAGTTCCAGGGACACAGTTATATCTAGAACAGTTTTAGGGCTGATAAATGGTCTGGTTATACCGACAAGATGTGGAAAAAGGACACTCATGTACAGTTTAGGACATTTATTAGAGGAAACGTTTCGCCGAGAGTGGTTTCTTAAGTCCTAATACACAGATAACCAAGATAGGGGTACAGTGGAACCTCGGTTTTTTGAACTTAATTTGTCCCTGGATGGTATTGGAACTGCGAAAAGTTCCATGTCCGAAACAGTATTTCCCAGGCTTTAATTATCAGCCTCACACACTGTTGAACTGTCACTTCGAAAAGTCTCTGAGAGTCAGGTCCGCGTTCATAGTCCAAAATAACGTTCAAAGACCGGGTCAATCTTTTTCTGAATAAAATTTTCTCAACACCGGTTCGTTCGAGGTCCGGCATGTTCGAACACCGAAGTTCCACTGAGCCAAATAGGTAAAACTTGCGATTTTGACTTAAATAGCAATAATTTGATAATGACCACCGTAGTCCTGAAGACTACGGTGCTCATCACCAACTCCAAGACTGAGGGACTGATTACCTCATCTTTTGTATATAAATCTACAGTCTTCACCTTATGTCCTTGTACTGATAGTCACTGGATGGCGAAACGTCTACAAATAAAGATACCCAGATGTTGCACATTTGTCTAATTCTTTATTGTGGAGTGGCTCGAGGGCAGACTTGTGAGTTCTGCTGTGACAGCAATATCATTCAGCTGTTCCGAGGGTTGATACTACCCTCTCTGGTGGTATTTGCTGCGGTACCTTCAGCTGTCCACGAGATGGAGAGACTTTTTATTTACGACTTTCCCGTTACCTGTTATATACCTGTGACCTGTTCCACGAGTCTTTGTACTCCCTCAGCCCGGCTTCTTCGCCAGGCTGTTGCTGTTGTTCACTTGACTAAGCACACTGTTGCTGTTGTTCACCTGGTTAAGCAGGCTGTTGTCGTTGTTCACCTGGTTAAGCAGGCTGTTGCCGTTGTTCACCTGGTTAAACAGGCTGTTGCCGTTGTTCACCTGGTTAAGCAGGCTGTTGCCGTTGTTCACCTGGTTAAACAAGCTGTTGCTTTTGGCGTCCCCCTGTCCTGCATGCCCAGTGCAACCCTGTTGATTGGATATATACGAGCATTTTCAGCTGTTTTTAGATTATTAGTGTCCCTTTGGTGGGATTTATATAAAAGAGTTTACAGTCATAAATCAGTGACGGAGGATGGAGCGTTGACTCGGCCCAGGCGCTGAACCACCCGCCAGGCACATTGCTTCACTTTTAATTATCTATTGCACATGTTCTACATTTTTCGTTGATAATTATCCTGTTAGGATTTATTTTTGCGTTCTTATTCTTCATTCTCTTTCATCTCTTCGTTTCTTGGTATCCTCTCTTCCCCCCCCCCCTTACCTCCTCTTTCTTTACTTTCCTCCAGTTTCTCTTTTCGCTCGATATTTTGGAGGGGAATCTGAACACCCGTGTATCCAGCAGTGTTCACTAGCCCCTCAGTGTTCACTAGCCCCTCAGTGTTCACTAGCCCCTCAGTGTTCACTAGCCCTCAGTGTTTACTAGTTCTTTAGTGTTCACTAATCAATGTTCACTAGTCCCCCCAGTGTTCACTAGTCCTCCCAGTGTTCACTAGTCCCCCCGGAGTTCACTAGTCCTCCCAGTGTTCACTATTCCCCCGGAGTTCACTAGTCCTCCCAGTGTTCACTATTCCCCCGGTGTTCACTAGTCCTCCCAGTGTTCACTATTCCCCCGGAGTTCACTAGTCCTCCCAGTGTTCACTATTCCCCAGGTGTTCACTAGTCCCCCTATGTTCACTAGTCCCCCGGTGTTCAATAGTCCCCCGAGTGTTTACTAGCCCTCAGTGTTTACTAGTTCTTCAGTGTTCACTAGTCCCCCCGGTGTTCACTTGTCCCCCCGTGTTCACTAGTCCCCCTGTGTTCACTAGTCCCCCTGTGTTCACTAATCCCCCGGTGTTCCCAAGACCCCCCAGTGTCACTAGTCCCGCGGTGTTCACTAGTCCCCCCGGTGTTCTCTTGCCCCCGGTGTTCACAAGTCCCCCCAGTGTTCACTAGTCCCCCTGTGTTCACTAGTCCCCCAGCGTTCACTAGTCCCCCCAGCGTTCACTAGTCCCCCCGGTTTTCACTACTCCCCCGGTGTTCATTAGTCCCCCCGGTGTTCACTACTCCCCCCAGTGTTCACTAGTCCCCCCTGTGTTCACTAGTCCACCTGTGTTCACTAGTCCCTCCGGTGTTCACTAGCCCCCCGGTGTTCACAAGTCCCCTCAGTGTTCACTAGTCCACCTGTGTTCACTAGTCCACCTGTGTTCACTAGTCCCCCCAGCGTTCACTAGTCCCCCGGTGTTCACTAGTCCCCCCCAGTGTTCACTAGCCCCTCATGAGGCTTGTATCCTACATTCTCCTCGTTGTGAACTTTGCGCACCGGATTATAGAGAATAAATCCCCTCTAATCCGGATTGTAAATCCCCGCTGGACGGATTTCAGCAGCCAGTGGGCCGGAGCAGAGAACGGAAGGGGAGGGGGGGAGGGAAGGAGGGGGAAGACTAGTGAGGAAGGGAGAGGGAAGAAACATAAGGAAGAGGAGGGGGAAGTGTGAAGGAAGGGAAGGGGAAGACTAGCGAGGAAGAGGAGGGAGAAGGGGAGGAAGAGTAATAGAAAGGGAAGGGGAAGAGGAATGAGGAGGAGGAGGGGGCAGGGAGTGGAAGAAGGGTGAGGGGGCAGGGAGGGGAAGAAGGGTGAGGGGGCAGGGAGGGGAAGAAGGGTGAGGGGGCAGGGAAGGGAAGAAGGGTGAGGGGGCAGGGATGGGAAGAAGGGTGAGGGGGACAGGGAGGGGAAGAAGGGTGAGGGGGCAGGGAGGGGAAGAAGGGTGCGGGGGCTGGGTGGGGAAGAAGGGTGAGGGGACAGGGAGGGGAGAAGGATGAAGGGGCAGGGAGGGGAAGAAGGGTGAAGAGGGCAGGGAGGAGAAGGATGAAGGGGCAGGGAGGGGAAGAAGGGGGCAGGGAGGGGAAGAAGGGTGAAGGCAGGGAGAGGAAGAAAGGTGAGGGGGCCAGGGAGGGGAAGAAGGGTGAGGGCGCAGGGAGGGGAAGAAGGGTGAGGGAGCAGGGAGGGGAAGAAGGGTAAGGGGGCAGGGAGGGGAAGAAGGGTGAGGGGGCTGGGAGGGGAAGAAGGGTGAGGGAGCAGGTAGGGGAAGAAGGGTGAGGGGGCAGGGATGGGAAGAACGGTGAGGGGAAGAAGGGTGAGGGGGGCAGGGAGGGGAAGCAGGGTGAGGGGGCAGGTAGGGGAAGAAGGGTGAGGGGGCAGGGATGGGAAGGGTGAGGGGGACAGAGAGGAGAAGGGTGAGGGGGCAGGGAGGGGAAGAAGGGTGAGGGGGCAGGGAGGGGAAGAAGGGTGAAGGGGCAGGGAGGGGAAGAAGGGTGAGGGAGCAGGGAGGGGAAGAAGGGTGAGGGGCAGTGAGGGGAAGAAGGGTGAGGGGGACAGGGAGGGGAAGAAGGGTGAGGGGGCAGGTAGGGGAAGAAGGGTGAGGGGGCAGGGATGGGAAGGGTGAGGGGGACAGGGAGGGGAAGAAGGGTGAGGGGGCAGAGAGGGGAAGAAGGGTGAGGGGGCAGGGAGGGGAAGAAGGGTGAAGAGGCAGGGAGGGGAAGAAGGGTGAGGGGGGCAGGGAGGGGAAGGATGAAGGGGCAGGAAGGGGAAGAAGGGTGAAGGGGGCAGGGAGGGGAAGAAGAGTGAGGGGGCAGGGAGAGGAAGAAGGGTAAGGGGGCAGGTAGGGGAAGAAGGGTGAGGGGGCAGGGATGGGAAGGGTGAGGGGGACAGGGAGGGGAAGAAGGGTGATGGGGCAGGGAGGGGAAGAAGGGTGAGGGGGCAGGGAGGGGAAGAAGGGTGAAGGGGCAGGGAGGGGAAGAAGGGTGAGGGGGCAGGGAGGGGAAGAAGGGTGAGGGGGGCAGGGAGGGGAAGAAGGGTGAAGGGGGCAGGGAGGAGAAGGATGAAGGGGCAGGAAGGGGAAGAAGGGTGAAGGGGGCAGGGAGCAGAAGAAGAGTGAGGAGGCAGGGAGAGGAAGAAGGGTGAGGGGGCAGGGAGGGGAAGAAGGGTGAGGGAGCAGGGAAGGGAAGAAGGGTGAGGGGGCAGGGATGGGAAGAAGGGTGAGGGGGCAGGGAAAGGAAGAAGGGTGAGGGGGCAGGGAGGGGAAGAAGAGTGAGGGGGCAGGGAGGGGAAGAAGGGTGAGGGGGCAGGGAGGGGAAGAAGGGTGAGGGGGGGCAGGGAGGGGAAGAAGGGAGAGAGGGCAGGGAGGGGAAGAAGGGTGAGGGGGCAGGGAGGGGAAGAAGAGTGAGGGGGGCAGGGAGGGGAAGAAGAATGAGGGGGCATTGAGAGGAAGAAGGGTAAGGGGGAAGGGAGGGGAAGAAGGGTGAGGGGGCAGGGAGGGGAAGAAGAGTGAGGGGTCAGGGAGAGGAAGAAGGGTGAGGGGGCAGGGAGGGGAAGAAGGGTGAGGGGGCAGGGAGGGGAAGAAGGGTGAGGGGGCAGGGAGGGGAAGAAGGGTGAGGGGGCAGGGAAGGGAAGAAGGGTGAGGGGGCAGGGAGGGGAAGAAGGGTGAGGAAGGCAGGTAAAGGAAGAAGGGAGAGAGGGCATGGAGGGGAAGAAGGGTGAGGGGGCAGGGAGGCGAAGAAGGGTGAGGGGGACAGGGAGGGGAAGAAGGGTGAGGAGGGCAGGGAGGGGAAGAAGGGTGAGGGGGACAGGTAAAGGAAGAAGGGAGAGAGGGCATGGAGGGAAGAAGGGTGAGGGGGCAGGGAGGGGAAGAAGGGTGAGGGGGGCAGGGAGGGGAAGAAGGGTAAGGGGGCAGGGAGGGGAAGAAGGGTGAGGGGGACAGGGAGGGGAAGAAGGGTGAGGGGGACAGGGAGGGGAAGAAGGGTGAGGGGGGCAGGAGGGGAAGAAGGGTGAGGGGCAGGGAGGGGAAGAAGGGTGAAGGGGGCAGGGAGGGGAAGAAGGGTGAAGGGGGCAGGGAGGGGAAGAAGGGTGAGGGGGCAGGGAGAGGGGACAGGGAGGGGAAGAAGGGTGAGGGGGGCAGGGAGGGGAAGAAGGGTGAGGGGGCAGGGAGGGGAAGAAGGGCGAGGGGGGCAGGGAGAGGAAGAAGGGTGAGGGGGCAGGGAGGGGAGGAAGGGTGAGGGGGGCAGGGAGGGGAGGAAGGGTGAGGGGACAGGGAGGGGAGGAAGGGTGAGGGGACAGGGAGGGGAAGAAGGGTGAGGGGGCAGGGAGGGGAAGAAGGGTGAAGGGGGCAGGGAGGGGAAGAAGGGTGAAGGGGGCAGGGAGGGGAAGAAGGGTGAGGGGGAGGGAGGGAAGGAAGGGTGAGGGGCAGGGAGGGGAAGAAGGGTGAGGGGGCAGGAAGGGTGAGGGGGCAGCGAGGGGAAGAAGGGTGAGGGCGCAGGGAGGGGAAGAAGGGTGAGGGGGCAGGGAGGGGAAGAAGAGTGAAGGGGCAGGGAGGGGAAGAAGGGTGAGGGGGGCAGGGAGGGGAAGAAGGGTGAGGGCAGGGAGGGGAAGAAGGGTGAAGGGGCAAGGAGGGGAAGAAGAGTGAGGGGGTAGGGAGGGGAAAAAGGGTGAGGGGGCAGGGAGGGGAAGAAATGTGAGGGGGCAAGGAGGGGAAGAAGTGTGAGGGGGCAGGGAGGGAATGAAGGGTGAGGGGCAGGGAGGGGAAGAAGGGTGAGGGGACAGGGAGGGGAAGAAGGGTGAGGGGGCAGGGAGGGGAAGAAGGGTGAAGGGGGCAGGGAGGGGAAGAAGGGTGAGGGGCAGGGAGGGGAAGAAGGGTGAGGGGCAGGGAGGTGAGGAAAGGTGAGGGGAAGGGAGGGGAAGAAGGGTGAGGGGGCAGGGAGGGGAAGAAGGGTGAGGGGCAGGTAGGGGAAGAAGGGTGAGGGGGCAGGGATGGGAAGAAGGGTGAGGGGGCAGGGAGGGGAAGAAGGGTGATGGGCAGGGAGGGGAAGAAGGGTGAGGGGCAGGGAGGCGAAGAAGGGTGAGGGGCAGGGAGGGGAAGAAGGGTGAAGGGGGCAGGGAGGGGAAGAAGGGTGAGGGGGCAGGGAGAGGAAGAAGGGAGAGGGGACAGGGAGGGGAAGAAGTGTGAGGGGGGCAGGGAGGGGAAGAAGGGTGAGGGGGCAGGGAGGGGAAGAAGGGCGAGGGGGGCAGGGAGGGGAAGAAGGGTGAGGGGGCAGGGAGGGGAAGAAGTGTGACGGGGGCAGGGAGGGGAAGAAGGGTGAGGGGGCAGGGAGGGGAAGAAGTGTGAGGGGGGCAGGGAGGGGAAGAAGGGTGATGGGCAGGGAGGGGAAGAAGGGTGAGGGGCAGGGAGGGGAAGAAGGGTGAGGGGCAGGGAGGGGAAGAAGGGTGAGGGGCAGGGAGGGGAAGAAGGGTGAAGGGGGCAGGGAGGGGAAGAAGGGTGAGGGGGCAGGGAGCGGAAGAAGGGTGATGGGCAGGGAGGGGAAGAAGGGTGAGGGGCAGGGAGGCGAAGAAGGGTGAGGGGCAGGGAGGGGAAGAAGGGTGAAGGGGGCAGGGAGGGGAAGAAGGGTGTGGGGGCAGGGAGAGGAAGAAGGGAGAGGGGACAGGGAGGGGAAGAAGTGTGAGGGGGGCAGGGAGGGGAAGAAGGGTGAGGGGGCAGGGAGGGGAAGAAGGGCGAGGGGGGCAGGGAGGGGAAGAAGGGTGAAGGGGGCAGGGTGGGGAAGAAGTGTGACGGGGGCAGGGAGGGGAAGAAGGGTGAGGGGGCAGGGAGGGGAAGAAGTGTGAGGGGGGCAGGGAGGGGAAGAAGGGTGATGGGCAGGGAGGGGAAGAAGGGTGAGGGGCAGGGAGGGGAAGAAGGGTGAGGGGCAGGGAGGGGAAGAAGGGTGAGGGGCAGGGAGGGGAAGAAGAGTGAAGGGGCAGGGAGGGGAAGAAGGGTGAGGGGGGCAGGGAGGGGAAGAAGGGTGAGGGCAGGGAGGGGAAGAAGGGTGAAGGGGCAAGGAGGGGAAGAAGAGTGAGGGGGTAGGGAGGGGAAAAAGGGTGAGGGGGCAGGGAGGGGAAGAAATGTGAGGGGGCAAGGAGGGGAAGAAGTGTGAGGGGGCAGGGAGGGAATGAAGGGTGAGGGGCAGGGAGGGGAAGAAGGGTGTGGGGAAAGGGAGGGGAAGAAGGGTGAGGGGGCAGGGAGGGGAAGAAGGGTGAAGGGGGCAGGGAGGGGAAGAAGGGTGAGGGGCAGGGAGGGGAAGAAGGGTGAGGGGCAGGGAGGTGAGGAAAGGTGAGGGGCAGGGAGGGGAAGAAGGGTGAGGGGGCAGGGAGGGGAAGAAGGGTGAGGGGCAGGTAGGGGAAGAAGGGTGAGGGGGCAGGGATGGGAAGAAGGGTGAGGGGGCAGGGAGGGGAAGAAGGGTGATGGGCAGGGAGGGGAAGAAGGGTGAGGGGCAGGGAGGCGAAGAAGGGTGAGGGGCAGGGAGGGGAAGAAGGGTGAAGGGGGCAGGGAGGGGAAGAAGGGTGAGGGGGCAGGGAGAGGAAGAAGGGAGAGGGGACAGGGAGGGGAAGAAGTGTGAGGGGGGCAGGGAGGGGAAGAAGGGTGAGGGGGCAGGGAGGGGAAGAAGGGCGAGGGGGGCAGGGAGGGGAAGAAGGGTGAGGGGGCAGGGAGGGGAAGAAGTGTGACGGGGGCAGGGAGGGGAAGAAGGGTGAGGGGGCAGGGAGGGGAAGAAGTGTGAGGGGGGCAGGGAGGGGAAGAAGGGTGATGGGCAGGGAGGGGAAGAAGGGTGAGGGGCAGGGAGGGGAAGAAGGGTGAGGGGCAGGGAGGGGAAGAAGGGTGAGGGGCAGGGAGGGGAAGAAGGGTGAAGGGGGCAGGGATGGGAAGAAGGGTGAGGGGGCAGGGAGGGGAAGAAGGGTGATGGGCAGGGAGGGGAAGAAGGGTGAGGGGCAGGGAGGCGAAGAAGGGTGAGGGGCAGGGAGGGGAAGAAGGGTGAAGGGGGCAGGGAGGGGAAGAAGGGTGAGGGGGCAGGGAGAGGAAGAAGGGAGAGGGGACAGGGAGGGGAAGAAGTGTGAGGGGGGCAGGGAGGGGAAGAAGGGTGAGGGGGCAGGGAGGGGAAGAAGGGCGAGGGGGGCAGGGAGGGGAAGAAGGGTGAGGGGGCAGGGAGGGGAAGAAGTGTGACGGGGGCAGGGAGGGGAAGAAGGGTGAGGGGGCAGGGAGGGGAAGAAGTGTGAGGGGGGCAGGGAGGGGAAGAAGGGTGATGGGCAGGGAGGGGAAGAAGGGTGAGGGGCAGGGAGGGGAAGAAGGGTGAGGGGCAGGGAGGGGAAGAAGGGTGAGGGGCAGGGAGGGGAAGAAGGGTGAAGGGGGCAGGGAGGGGAAGAAGGGTGAGGGGGCAGGGAGGGGAAGAAGGGTGAAGGGGGCAGGGAGGGGAAGAAGGGTGAGGGGGGCAGGGAGGGGAAGAAGGGTGAGGGGCAGGGAGGGGAAGAAGGGTGAAGGGGGCAGGGAGGGGAAGAAGGGTGAGGGGGGAAGGGAGGGGAAGAAGGGTGGGGGGGCAGGGAGGGGATGAAGGGTGGGGGGGCAGGGAGGGGATGAAGGGTGAGGGGCAGGGAGGGGACGAAGGGTGAAGGGGGCAGGGAGGGGAAGAAGGGTGAAGGGGGCAGGGAGGGGAAGAAGGGTGAGGGGCAGGGAGGGGAAGAAGGGTGAGGGGGCAGGGAGGGGAAAAAGGGTGAGGGGGGGCAGGGAGGGGAAGAAGGATGAGGGGCAGGGAGGGGAAGAAGGGTGAGGGGGCAGGGAGGGGAAGAAGGGAGAGGGGCAGGGAGGGGAAGAAGTGTGAGGGGGGCAGGGAGGGGAAGAAGGGTGAGGGGGCAGGGAGGGGAAGAAGTGTGAGGGGGCAGGGAGGGGAAGAAGTGTGAGGGGGAAGGGAGGGGAAGAAGTGTGAGGGGGGCAGGGAGGGGAAGAAGGGTGAGGGGGCAGGGAGGGGAAGAAGGGTGAGGGGGCAGGGAGGGGAAGAAGTGTGAGGGGGGCAGGGAGGGGAAAAAGTGTGAGGGGGGCAGGGAGGGGAAGAAGTGTGAGGGGGGCAGAGAGGGGAAGAAGTGTGAGGGGGCAGGGAGGGGAAGAAGTGTGAGGGGGGCATTGAGGGGTAGAAGTGTGAGGGGGCAGGGAGGGGAAGAAGGGTGAGGGGGCAGGGAGGGGAAGAAGGGTGAGGGGGCAGGGAGGGGAAGAAGTGTGAGGGGGGCAGTGAGGGGAAGAAGTGTGAGGGGGGCAGGGAGGGGAAGAAGGGTGAGGGGCAGGGAGGGGAAGAAGGGTGAAGGGGGCAGGGAGGGGAAGAAGGGTGAGGGGGGCAGGGAGGGGAAGAAGGGGGAGGGGGGCAGGGAGGGGAAGAAGGGTGAGGGGCAGGGAGGGGAAGAAGGGTGAGGGGGGCAGGGAGGGGAAGAAGGGTGAGGGGCAGGGAGGGGAAGAAGGGTGAAGGGGGCAGGGAGGGGAAGAAGGGTGAGGGGGGCAGGGAGGGGAAGAAGGGTGAGGGGCAGGGAGGGGAAGAAGGGTGAGGGGGGCAGGGAGGGGAAGAAGGGTGAGGGGCAGGGAGGGGAAGAAGGGTGAGGGGCAGGGAGGGGAAGAAGGGTGAGGGGCAGGGAGGGGAATAAGGGTGAGGGGGGCAGGGAGGGGAAGAAGTGTGAGGGGGGCAGGGAGGGGAAGAAGGGTGAGGGGGGCAGGGACGGGAAGAAGGGTGAGGGGCAGGGAGGGGAAGAAGGGTGAAGGGGGCAGGGAGGGGAAGAAGGGTGAGGGGGGCAGGGAGGGGAAGAAGGGTGAGGGGGCAGGGAGGGGAAGAAGGGTGAGGGGGGCAGGGAGGGGAAGAAGGGTGAGGGGGGCAGGGAGGGGAAGAAGGGTGAGGGGGGCAGGGAGGGGAAGAAGGGTGTGGGGGCAGGGAGGGGAAGAAGGGTGATGGGCAGGGAGGGGAAGAAGGATGAGGGGCAGGGAGGGGAAGGGTGAGGGGGGCAGGGAGGGGAAGAAGGGTGAGGGGCAGGGAGGGGAAGAAGGGTGAGGGGCAGGGAGGGGAAGAAGGGTGAGGGGCAGGGAGGGGAAGGGTGAGGGGCAGGGAGGGGAAGAAGGGTGAAGGGGCAGGGAGGGGAAGAAGGGTGAAGGGGGCAGGGAGTGGAAGAAGGGTGAGGGGCAGGGAGGGGAAGAAGGGTGAGGGGCAGGGAGGGGAAGAAGGGTGAAGGGGGAGGGAGGGGAAGAAGGGTGAGGGGCAGGGAGGGGAAGAAGTGTGAGGGGGCAGGGAGGGGAAGAAGGGTGAAGGGGGCAGGGAGGGGAAGAAGGGTGAAGGGGCAGGGAGGGGAAGAAGGGTGCGGGGCAGGGAGGGGAAGAAGGGTGAGGGGCAGGGAGGGGAAGAAGGGTGAGGGGGGCAGAGAGGGGAAGAAGGGTGAAGGGGGTAGGGAGGGGAAGAAGGGTGAGGGGCAGGGAGGGGAAAAAGGGTGAGGGGCAGGGAGGGGAAGAAGTGTGAGGGGGGCAGGGAGGGGAAGAAGGGTGAGGGGGGCAGAGAGGGGAAGAAGGATGAAGGGGCAGAGAGGGGAAGATGGGTGAAGGGGGCAGGGAGGGGAAGAAGGGTGAGGGGCAGGGAGGGGAAGAAGTGTGAGGGGGGCAGGGAGGGGAAGAAGTGTGAGGGGGGCAGAGAGGGGAAGAAGGGTGAGGGGGGCAGGGAGGGGAAGAAGGGTGAGGGGCAGGGAGGGGAAGAAGGGTGAGGGGCAGGGAGGGGAAGAAGGGTGAGGGGCAGGGAGGGGAAGAAGGGTGAAGGCAGGGAGGGGAAGAAGGGTGAGGGGCAGGGAGGGGAAGAAGGGTGAGTGGGCAGGGAGGGGAAGAAGGGTGAGGGGCTGGGAGGGGAAGAAGGGTGAGGGGCAGGGAGGGGAAGAAGGGTGAGGGGCAGGGAGGCGAAGAAGGGTGAAGGGGGCAGGGAGGGGAAGAAGGGTGAGGGGCAGGGAGGGGAAGAAGGGTGAGGGGGGCAGGGAGGGGAAGAAGGGTGAGGGGGCAGGGAGGGGAAGAAGGGTGAGGGGGGCAGGGAGGGGAAGAATGGTGAGGGGCAGGGAGGGGAAGAAGGGTGAGGGGGCAGGGAGGGGAAGAAGTGTGAGGGGGGCATGGAGGGGAAGAAGGGTGAGGGGGCAGGGACGGGAAGAAGGGTGAGGGGCAGGGAGGGGAAGAAGGGTGAAGGGGGCAGGGAGGGGAAGAAGGGTGAGGGGCAGGGAGGGGAGGAAGGGTGAGGGGGGCAGGGAGGGGAAGAAGGGTGAGGGGCAGGGAGGGGAAGAAGGGTGAGGGGCAGCGAGGGGAAGAAGGGTGAAGGGGGCAGGGAGGGGAAGAAGGGTGAGGGGCAGGGAGGGGAAGAAGGGTGAGGGGCAGGGAGGGGAAGTGTGAGGGGGGCAGGGAGGGGAAGAAGGGTGAGGGGCAGGGAGGGGAAGGGTGAGGGGGCAGGGAGGGGAAGAAGGGTGAGGGGCAGGGAGGGGAAGAAGGGTGTGGGGCAGGGAGGGGAAGAAGGGTGAGGGGCAGGGAGGGGAAGAAGGGTGAGGGGCAGGGAGGGGAAGAAGGGTGAGGGGCAGGCAGGGGAAGAAGGGTGAGGGGCAGGGAGGGGAAGAAGGGTGAGGGGCAGGGAGGGGAAGAAGGGTGAGGGGCAGGGAGGGGAAGAAGGGTGAGGGGCAGGGAGGGGAAGAAGGGTGAGGGGCAGGGAGGGGAAGAAGGGTGAGGGGGGCAGGGAGGGGAAGAAGGGTGAGGGGGCAGGGAGGGGAAGAAGGGTGAGGGGGGCAGGGAGGGGAAGAAGGGTGAGGGGCAGGGAGGGGAAGAAGGGTGAGGGGCAGGGAGGGGAAGAAGGGTGAGGGGGGCCGGGTGGGGAAGAAGGGTGAGGGGCACGGAGGGGAAGAAGGGTGAGGGGCAGGGAGGGGAAGAAGGGTGAGGGGGGCAGGGAGGGGAAGAAGGGTGAGGGGCAGGGAGGGGAAGAAGGGTGAGGGGGGCAGGGAGGGGAAGAAGGGTGAGGGGCAGGGAGGAGAAGAAGGGTGAGGGGCAGGGAGGGGAAGAAGTGTGAGGGGGCAGGGAGGGGAAGAAGGGTGAAGGCAGGGAGGGGAAGAAGGGTGAGGGGCAGGGAGGGGAAGAAGTGTGAGGGGGCAGGGAGGGGAAGAAGGGTGAAGGCAGGGAGGGGAAGAAGGGTGAGGGGCAGGGAGGGGAAGAAGTGTGAGGGGGGCAGGGAGGGGAAGAAGGGTGAAGGCAGGGAGGGGAAGAAGGGTGAGGGGCAGGGAGGGGAAGAAGTGTGAGGGGGGCAGGGAGGGGAAGAAGGGTGAGTTTTCAGTTTGTTACCTCTAGTAATTTTCAATTTTGTGATTTTATTGTCGTATTGTTATTTGTTGTATTTTGTTATTTGTTGTATTTTGTTATTTGTTGTATTTTGTTATTTGTTGTATTTTGTTATTTGTTGTATTTTGTTATTTGTTGTATTTTGTTATTTGTTGTATTTTGTTATTTGTTGTATTTTGTTATTTGTTGTATTTTGTTATTTGTTGTATTTTGTTATTTGTTGTATTTTGTTATTTGTTGTATTTTGTTATTGTTGTATTTTGTTATTGTTGTATTTTGTTATTTGTTGTATTTTGTTATTTGTTGTATTTTGTTATTTGTTGTATTTTGTTATTGTTGTATTTTGTTATTGTTGTATTTTGTTATTGTTGTATTTTGTTATTTGTTGTATTTTGTTATTTGTTGTATTTTGTTATTTGTTGTATTTTGTTATTGTTGTATTTTGTTATTGTTGTATTTTGTTATTGTATTTGCTCCATTTTTGGTATTGTTACATTCTCGTATTTATTCTCTCATCTGACATACACAGACACAGACAGGCAGACACAGACACACAGACACAGATATACACAGACACAGACACAGACACAGACATACACAGAGACAGAGACACAGACACAGACAGGCAGACACAGACTTCATACACCTCAAAATAGGTCTTATTTATGATAAATACGAGTTATGAAGACATAAATTACTGATAATGACTTGGTGGATAGAAAGTGACCTAGTTAATTGAAAGTGATTGCGATGACGTTTCGCTAAAGATCCCAACAGATCGAAAAGTGTAAAGTACAAGGACACAAGTGCAACTAATGTGACATTTATTGTGGCAACGTTTCGCTCTCCAGGAGCTTTATCAAGCCATTACAAACAATACATGGACACAGAGGGTATATAAAGGCTCAGAGTGAGGTGTAATACTAGTGAGGTAGCATTTCGATGTTCACTAGTGGTAGTAGTAGTAGTAGTATTGTATTACTTTTGTCACTACCACTACTACTACTACTACTACTACTACTAGTGAACATCGAAATGTTACCTCACTAGTATTACACCTCACTCTGAGCCTTTATATACCCTCTGTGTCCATGTATTGTTTGTAATGGCTTGATAAAGCTCCTGGAGAGCGAAACGTTGCCACAATAAATGTCACATTAGTTGCACTTGTGGCCTTTTACTTTACATATTGTCGGTAATTCTACCAACTTTATTACAGATCGAAAAGTGTTGGTCAAAATGTGTGTCGTCAGATTGATAACATACAGAAGAATATGCATTTCCTTCTTAAGACCTTTTTTTTTTTTTAATTCAGGATAAATTGTTCGCTGCCTTGCGTGATCTGACTCTTAATGGGGGAATCAAGGGGGAATTTACCGGTTCCCGGTGATTAAGCTGGGAGAGCTTGATGAATGAAAGCTGGGGAAGCTTGGAGACGCATGTGCACCACCTGGGTATCCTTGTCACACCATCTGTCTCGCTGACCCACCTGTCTTTTATGCACTATGCCTGTCATGACAGGGAGGCCTTCCTTCAGGGAGGTCTTGATCCAGGGAATTTGGAGGTGCCTTCCCACACTCCGAGGACAGCGAGAAGTGAGCTACTACAAGACAAGACGGGCAGCCAGGCGACCAGAGAGACAAAACAGAAACAGTGAGAAAGAGAGAGAGAGAGAGCACAAACACAGGTGCTGACACCTTGTCCTATGTGACTGCTGGTCTCGGGAGTAAACACATTAAACACACACGTCATTAATCTGAGTTAATAATGAAATCAAGTTAAGCTGAATGATAAATGATGTCTGTTGGAAGGTACTGTTGCCTGCTATCATAGTGATGTTGATTAATGTTGTCCTTATTGCAGCCTCCATCTTGATCAGTGTTGTCCTTATTACAGCCTCCATGTTGATCATTGTTGTCCTTGTTACAGCCTCCATGTTGATCATTGTTGTCCTTATTACAGCCTCCATGTTGATCATTGTTGCCCTTGTTACAGCCTCCATGTTGATCATTGTTGCCCTTGTTACAGCCTCCATGTTGATCATTGTTGCCCTTGTTACAGCCTCCATGTTGATCATTGTTGTCCTTATTACAGCCTCCATGTTGATCATTGTTGCCCTTGTTACAGCCTCCATGTTGATCATTGTTGTCCTTATTACAGCCTCCATGTTGATCATTGTTGCCCTTGTTACAGCCTCCATGTTGATCATTGTTGCCCTTGTTACAGCCTCCATGTTGATCATTGTTGCCCTTGTTACAGCCTCCATGTTGATCATTGTTGCCCTTGTTACAGCCTCCATGTTGATCATTGTTGTCCTTATTACAGCCTCCATGTTGATCATTGTTGCCCTTGTTACAGCCTCCATGTTGATCATTGTTGCCCTTGTTACAGCCTCCATGTTGATCATTGTTGTCCTTATTACAGCCTCCATGTTGATCATTGTTGCCCTTGTTACAGCCTCCATGTTGATCATTGTTGTCCTTATTACAGCCTCCATGTTGATCATTGTTGCCCTTGTTACAGCCTCCATGTTGATCATTGTTGCCCTTGTTACAGCCTCCATGTTGATCATTGTTGCCCTTGTTACAGCCTCCATGTTGATCATTGTTGCCCTTGTTACAGCCTCCATGTTGATCATTGTTGTCCTTATTACAGCCTCCATGTTGATCATTGTTGCCCTTGTTACAGCCTCCATGTTGATCATTGTTGCCCTTGTTACAGCCTCCATGTTGATCATTGTTGTCCTTATTACAGCCTCCATGTTGATCATTGTTGCCCTTGTTACAGCCTCCATGTTGATCATTGTTGTCCTTATTACAGCCTCCATGTTGATCATTGTTGCCCTTGTTACAGCCTCCATGTTGATCATTGTTGTCCTTATTACAGCCTCCATGTTGATCATTGTTGCCCTTGTTGCAGCCTCCATGTTGATCATTGTTGTCCTTGTTACAGCCTCCATGTTGATCATTGTTGCCCTTATTACAGCCTCCATGTTGATCATTGTTGTCCTTGTTACAGACTCCATGTTGATCATTGTTGTCCTTGTTACAGCCTCCATGTTGATCATTGTTGCCCTTATTACAGCCTCCATGTTGATCATTGTTGTCCTTATTACAGCCTCCATGTTGATCATTGTTGTCCTTATTACAGCCTCCATGTTGATCATTGTTGCCCTTATTACAGCCTCCATGTTGATCATTGCTGTCCTTATTACAGCCTCCATGTTGATCATTGTTGTCCGTATTACAGCCTGCATGTTGATCATTGTTGTCCTTGTTACAGCCTCCATGTTGATTAATGTTCATGTTTGTTGTACTGATTAATGATCAACCTTGTGCTCGTTAGTTTAGTGTTTTGTTATTTGTAACGTTTTCTTGCTTGACTTGTAATATTTTTGTTGTTAGTAATGTTGCTTATCTGTTGTTCTTAGTCAACTTTCTTTGTTGCTTTTGTTAGTAACATTGAATTTTTGTTTATTAATAACTTGTTGTTCTTAGTAATGTTTTCTTTTGTTGTTCTTAGCGATGTTGATGAATGTTGCACTTGCAGATGTTGCATTTGTAAATGTTGATGAATGTTGCAGTTGTAAATGTTGATGAATGTTGCAGTTGTAAATGTTGATGAATGTTGCAGTTGTAAATGTTGATGAATGTTGCAGTTGTAAATGTTGATGAATGTTGCAGTTGTAAATGTTGATGAATGTTGCAGTTGTAAATGTTGATGAATGTTGCAGTTGTAAATGTTGATAAATGTTGCAGTTGTAAATGTTGATGAATGTTGCAGTTGTAAATGTTGATGAATGTTGCAGTTGTAAATGTCGATGAATGTTGCAGTTGTAAATGTTGATGAATGTTGCAGTTGTAAATGTTGATGAATGTTGCAGTTGTAAATGTTGATGAATGTTGCAGTTGTAAATGTTGATGAATGTTGCAGTTGTAAATGTTGATGAATGTTGCAGTTGTAAATGTTGATGAATGTTGCAGTTGTAAATGTTGATGAATGTTGCAGCAGTCTTTGCTACAGCTGGTCACTGTAGTCACAGTGGTGGCCGTTACTAACCTTCCTAGTACACACCAGCACAACCAGTGTGAGGGGTGACTCAAGTTAAGCCAGCCTGGCTTAGTGGTCAGGGCACTGGCTTGGTTAATGTTACGACTGCCTTACCAAGGGGGGTTCGAATCCCCCCGTTTTGTATATTTATTGCCGCAACGTTTCGCCCTCTAGGCAGTCTGTTTCAGTTGAATACAGGCAAATACAGGGCGTTCATCTTTCTGAATCACCCTGTATAAGACGGGGTTTCAAAATATGTATAAAATCTTTTATAAATAAATGTTATACATAAAATGTTTGACGAAATGTTGCATATTTCGTTAATTTCGTTAATTTCGTTAATTTCGTTAATTAGCACCAGAGATTGATTATATGTTAAGCTTTAATTATTGTTATAACATTATTCTACACCAGTGGATTACCTGGATCACTGAGTTAACTGCTTGTGGTGGTGATTGTGGTGGTGGTTGTGGTGGTTGTGGTGGTGGTGGTTGTGGTGGTGGTTGTGGTGATTGTGGTGGTTGTGGTGGTGGTGGTTGTGGTGGTGGTGGTTGTGGTGGTGGTTGTGGTTGTGGTGGTGATTGTGGTGGTGGTTGTGGTGGTGGTGGTGATTGTGGTGGTGGTGGTTGTGGTGGTAGTGGTGGTTGTGGTGGTGGTGGTGATTGTGGTGGTTGTGGTGGTGGTTGTGGTTGTGGTGGTGATTGTGGTGGTTGTGGTTGTGGTGGTGATTGTGGTGGTGATTGTGGTGTTGATTGTTGTGTTGATTGTGGTGGTTGTCGTGGTGGTGGTGATTGTGGTGGTGTTGGTTGTGGTGGTGATTGTCGTGGTGGTTGTGGTGATTGTGATGGTGGTGGTGATTGTGATGTGATGGTTGTGGTGGTGCTTATGGTGGTGATTGTGGTGGTGGTGATAGTTGTGGTTGTGGTGGTGATTGTGGTGACGGTGATAGTTGTGGTGGTGGTGGTGGTTGAGATGGTGATTGTGGTTGTGATGGTGGTGGTGATTGTGATGGTTGTGGTGGTGGTGATTGTGATGGTGGTTGTGGTGGTGATTGTGTAGTGGTGATGATTGTGATGGTGATTGTGATCGTGGTGGTGGTGATTGTGGTGATGGTGATTGTGCAGGTGATTGTAGTGGTGGTGATTGTGGTGTAGTGGCAGTGATTGTGGTGGTGATTATGGTGTTCTGGTGGGGTATCCCTGTACCCTCCTTTCCTCCTGTACCCTCCTTCCCTCTCTGCTTCCCTCCTGTACTCTCCTTCCCTCCCTGCTTCTCTCCTGTACCCTCCTTCCCTCCCTGCTTCCCTCCTGTACCCTCCTTCCCTCTCTGCTTCCGTCGTGTACTCTCCTTCCCTCCCTGCTTCCCTCCTGTACCCTCCTTCCCTCTCTGCTTCCCTCCTGTACCCTCCTTCCCTCCCTGCTTCCCTCCTGTACCCTCCTTCCCTCCCTGCTTGTCTCCTGTTCCCTCCTTCCCTCTCTGCTTCCCTCCTGTACCCTCTTTCCCTCCCTGCTTCCCTCCTGTACTCTCCTTCCCTCTCTGCTTCCCTCCTGTACCCTCCTTCCCTACCTGCTTCCCTCTGTACCCTCCTTCCCTCTCTGCTTCCCTTCTGTACCCTCCTTCCCTCCCTGCTTCCCTCCTGTACCCTCCTTCCCTCCCTGCTTCCCTCCTGTACCCTCCTTCCCTCTCTGCTTCCCTCCTGTACTCTCCTTCCCTCCTGTACCCTCCTCCTCTCTCTGCTTCCCTCCTGTACCCTCCTTCCCTCCCTGCTAGCCTCCTGTACTTTCCTTCCCTCTCTGCTTCCCTCCTGTACCCTCCTTCCCTCCCTGCTTACCTCCTGTACCCTCCTTCCCTCCCTGCTTCCCTCCTGTACCCTCCTTCCCTCCCTGCTTCCCTCCTGTACCCTCCTTCCCTCCCTGCTTCCCTCCTGTACCCTCTTTCCCTCCCTGCTTCCCTCCTGTACTCTCTTTCCCTCCCTGCTTCCCTCCTGTACTCTCCTTCCCTCCTGTACCCTCCTTCCCTCTCTGCTTCTCTCCTGTACTCTCCTTTCCTCCTGTACCCTCCTTCCTTCTCTGCTTCCCTCCTGTACCCTCCTTCCCTCCCTGCTTCCCTCCTGTACCCTCCTTCCCTCTCTGCTTCCCTCCTGTACCCTCTTTCCCTCCCTGCATCCCTCCTGTACCCTCTTTCCCTCCCTGCTTCCCTCCTGTACTCTCCTTCCCTCCTGTACCCTCCTTCCCTCTCTGCTTCTCTCCTATACTCTCCTTTCCTCCTGTACCCTCCTTCCTTCTCTGCTTCCCTCCTGTACCCTCCTTCCCTCCCTGCTTCCCTCCTGTACCCTCCTTCCCTCCCTGCTTCCCTCCTGTACCCTCCTTCCCTCCCTGCTTCTCTCCTGTTCCCTCCCTCTCTCTTCTTCCCTCCTGTACCCTCTTTCCCTCCCTGCTTCCCTCCTGTACTCTCCTTCCCTCTCTGCTTCCCTCCTGTACCCTCCTTCCCTACCTGCTTCCCTCCTGTACCCTCCTTCCCTCCCTGCTTCCCTCCTGTACCCTCCTTCCCTCCCTGCTTCCCTCCTGTACCCTCCTTCCCTCCCTGCTTCTCTCCTGTTCCCTCCCTCTCTCTTCTTCCCTCCTGTACCCTCTTTCCCTCCCTGCTTCCCTCCTGTACTCTCCTTTCCTCCCTGCTTCCCTCCTGTACTCTCCTTCCTTCTCTGCTTCCTTCCTGTACCCTCCTTCCTTCTCTGCTTCCCTCCTGTACTCTCCTTCCCTCCCTGCTTCCCTCCTGTACCCTCCTTCCTTCTCTGCTTCCCTCCTGTACCCTCCTTCCCTCCCTGCTTTCCTCCTGTATCCTCCTTTCTTCTCTGCTTCCCTCCTGTACCCTTCTTCCCTCCCTGCTTCCCTCCTGTACTCTCCTTCCCTCCCTGCTTCCCTAATGTACCCTCCTTCCCTCCCTGCTTCCCTTCTGTACCCTTCTTCCCTCCCTGCTTCCCTCCTGTACCCTCCTTCCCTCCTGTACCCTCCTTCCCTCCTGTACCCTCCTTCCCTCCCTGCTTCCCTCCTGTACACTCCTTCCCTCCTGCTTACCCTCCTTCCCTCCTGTACCCTCCTTCCCTCCCTGCTTCCCTCCTGTACCCTCCTTCCCTCCCTGCTTCCCTCCTGTACCCTCTTTCCCTCCTTGCTTCCCTCCTGTACCCTCTTTCCCTCCCTGCTTCCCTCCTGTACTCTCCTTCCCTCCTGTACCCTCCTTCCCTCCTGTACCCTCCTTCCCTCCTGTACCCTCCTTCCCTCCCTGCTTCCCTCCTGTACAGTCCTTCCCTCCTGTACCCTCCTTCCCTCCTGTACCCTCCTTCCCTCCCTGCTTCCCTCCTGTACCCTCCTTCCCTCCCTGCTTCCCTCCTGTACCCTCTTTCCCTCCTTGCTTCCCTCCTGTACCCTCTTTCCCTCCCTGCTTCCCTCCTGTACTCTCCTTCCCTCCTGTACCCTCCTTCCCTCTCTGCTTCTCTCCTGTACTCTCCTTTCCTCCTGTACCCTCCTTCCTTCTCTGCTTCCCTCCTGTACCCTCCTTCCCTCCCTGCTTCCCTCCTGTACCCTCCTTCCCTCCCTGCTTCCCTCCTGTACCCTCTTTCCCTCCCTGCATCCCTCCTGTACCCTCTTTCCCTCCCTGCTTCCCTCCTGTACTCTCCTTCCCTCCTGTACCCTCCTTCCCTCTCTGCTTCTCTCCTGTACTCTCCTTTCCTCCTGTACCCTCCTTCCTTCTCTGCTTCCCTCCTGTACCCTCCTTCCCTCCCTGCTTCCCTCCTGTAACCTCCTTCCCTCCCTGCTTCCCTCCTGTACCCTCCTTCCCTCCCTGCTTCTCTCCTGTTCCCTCCTTCTCTCTCTTCTTCCCTCCTGTACCCTCTTTCCCTCCCTGCTTCCCTCCTGTACTCTCCTTCCCTCTCTGCTTCCCTCCTGTACCCTCCTTCCCTACCTGCTTCCCTCCTGTACCCTCCTTCCCTCTCTGCTTCCCTCCTGTACTCTCCTTTCCTCCCTGCTTCCCTCCTGTACTCTCCTTCCTTCTCTGCTTCCTTCCTGTACCCTCCTTCCTTCTCTGCTTCCCTCCTGTACTCTCCTTCCCTCCCTGCTTCCCTCCTGTACCCTCCTTCCTTCTCTGCTTCCCTCCTGTACCCTCCTTCCCTCCCTGCTTTCCTCCTGTATCCTCCTTCCTTCTCTGCTTCCCTCCTGTACCCTCCTTCCCTCCCTGCTTCCCTCCTGTACTCTCCTTCCCTCCCTGCTTCCCTAGTGTACCCTCCTTCCCTCCCTGCTTCCCTTCTGTACCCTTCTTCCCTCCCTGCTTCCCTCCTGTACCCTCCTTCCCTCCTGTACCCTCCTTCCCTCCTGTACCCTCCTTCCCCCCCTGCTTCCCTCCTGTACCCTCCTTCCCTCCTGTACAGTCCTTCCCTCCTGTACCCTCCTTCCCTTTCTGTTTCCCTCCTGTACCCTCCGTCCCTCCCTGATTCCCTTCTGTACCCTCCTTCGCTCCCTGCTTCCCTCCTGTACCCTCCTTCCCTCCTGTACCCTCCTTCCCTCCCTGCTTCCCTCCTGTATCCTCCTTCCCCCCTGCTTCCCTCCTGTACCCTCCTTCCCTTCCTGCTTCCCTTCTCTACCCTCCTTCCTTCTCTGCTTCCCTCCTGTACCCTCCTTCCCTTCCTGCTTCCCTCCTGTACCCTCCTTCACTCCCTGCTTCTCTCCTGTACCCTCCTTCCTATCCTGCTTCCCTCCTGTACCCTCCTTCTTTCTCTGCTTCCCTCCTGTACCCTCCTTCCCTCCTGTACCCTCCTTCCCTCCCTGCTTCCCTCCTGTACCCTCCTTCCATTCCTGCTTCCCTCCTGTACCCTCCTTCCCTTCCTGCTTTCCTCCTGTACCCTCCTTCCCATCCTGCTTCCCTCCTGTACCCTCCTTCTTTCTCTGCTTCCCTCCTGTACCCTCCTTCCCTCCCTGCTTCCCTCCTGTACCCTCCTTCCCTTCCTGCTTTCCTCCTGTTCCCTCCTTCCCTTCCTGCTTCCCTCCTGTACCCTCCTTCCCTTCCTGCTTCCCTCCTGTACCCTCCTTCCCTTCCTGCTTTCCTCCTGTACCCTCCTTCCCTTCCTGCTTCCCTCCTGTACCCTCCTTCCCTTCCTGCTTTCCTCCTGTACCCTCCTTCCCTTCCTGCTTTCCTCCTGTACCCTTCTTCCCTTCCTGCTTCCCTCCTGTACCCTCCTTCTCTCCTGTACCCTCCTTCCCTTCCTGCTTCCCTCCTGTACCCTCCTTCCCTTCCTGCTTTCCTCCTGCACCCTCCTTCCCTTCCTGCTTCCCTCCTGCACCCTCCTTCCCTTCCTGCTTCCCTCCTGTACCCTCCTTCCCTTCTTGCTTCCCTCCTGTACCCTCCTTCCCTTTCTGCTTCCCTCCTGTACCCTCCTTCCCATACTGCTTCCCTCGTGTACCCTCCTTCCCTTCCTGCTTTCCTCCTGTACCGTCCTTCCCTTCCTGCTTTCCTCCTGTACCCTCCTTCCCTTCCTGCTTCCCTCCTGTACCCTCCTTCATTTCCTGCTTCCCTCCTGTACCCTCCTTCCCTTCCTGCTTTCCTCCTGTACCCTCCTTCCTGCTTTCCTCCTGTACCCTCCTTCCTGCTTTCCTCCTGTACCCTCCTTCCCTTCCTGCTTCCCTCCTGTACCCATCTTCCCTTCCTGCTTTCCTCCTGTACCCTCCTTCCCTTCCTGCTTCCCTCCTGTACCCTCCTTCCCTTCCTGCTTCCCTCCTGTACCCTCCTTCCCTTCCTGCTTCCCTCCTGTACCCTCCTTCCCTTCCTGCTTCCCTTCTGTACCCTCCTTCCCTTCCTGCTTTCCTTCTGTACCCTGCTTCCCTCCTGTACCCTCCTTCCCTTCCTGCTTTCCTCCTGTACCCTCCTTCCTTTCCTGCTTTCCTCCTGTACCCTCCTTCCCTTCCTTCTTCCCTCCTGTACCCTCCTTCCCTCCTGTACCCTCCTTCCCTTCCTGCTTTCCTCCTGTACCCTCCTTCCCTTCCTGCTTTCCTCCTGTACCCTCCTTCCCTTCCTGCTTCCCTCCTGTACCCTCCTTCCTGCTTTCCTCCTGTACCCTCCTTCTCTTCCTGCTTTCCTCCTTGTTGCAACCCCTGAATGGGTTACAATGATTATTATGTATATATGTAATGTATATTACCTTTTCATTTAATTTTATATTGCTTATATTTGCGATAATAGCTAAATCGTAAATGTATGACTTTATATTATTATTTGACTGTTATATTGTTATTTAGCTTATGTTGTTAGGATGTACATAAAATGTGCTCAGTAAGTCTTGATTGTCAAACTACTGTAATTATCGCTTGTCGCTCGTTATACTGCCGGCTTCTGAGCTGCACTTGTCCACGGAGCTATCACGTGATCGAGGGGGGGGTGTCCTCACCTCTCGTAAAGTATTCAGTCTGCTGGAGACTCGCTTGCTGGTTGGACAGATTGTCTGTCTCATTATTCTTGTTAGTTCTGTAGAACTTTGTTCACAGAACATTGTATAGACTTTGTGATTTTCGACGTTGTACTGAGGTTGTGTGTCACTTAGACACTCTGAACATCTCAGGTCCTTAGCTATAGCTTCTGACCTAATTTTGTACTGGTTCCTGTGTATTGTCACAGTCGCGTTTTCCTATGCTGAATGTAGATTCAGTATTATGGGAGGTTTGTAACTTTTGTGGAGGATCTGCAGATGGTCCCTACTTAGTGTCGTTATATTATTTCCCAGTTCCCGATTCTGTGTCGCAGTCACTTGATATTGCATTGCTATTGGGCTTAGCATTCTTTGTTGTTCAAGCAGACTGTTCGGGTTGCCAGTCGGTCAAGAAGTTAGTTTATTTGAGGACTTTGTCAGTCACTTGTTTAAGTCTTATTCGAGTCTTGAGACATAGCTAACTACTTAAGAGCACTTACTCGCATACACACTTACTTGTACATATTTGTAATATCTTATTAAATGTTAATGTACCTGACGGTACTTAAGAATTATAAATGTGATATGTGCTTTCAGCACAATAATATTGAACTCGAGAGATTGATTTTATTTTGATTGATGTGATTTAATTTACTTTGATAATATACCTCTAGACAACTTATAGACTTAATAAATTTATTAAATTTTAATTTCTCTAGTTAGTAGCCTACCTGTTGTAATCCTAAAGCACTATTGAACCATACTGAATTTTAATGGATAATTGGACAAGGATACTGACTACTTGTTACGAAAACCCAGTAACAGGCTGGATGCTAGAAGGGCAGTCCTTTCTAGTATTCACTGGAGATCTCTAAGCTTTTAGAATCGCGTTTTTTGTAACACTCCTGTACCCTCCTTCCCTTCCTGCTTCCCTCCTGTACCCTCCTTCCATTCCTGCTTTCCTCCTGTACCCTCCTTCCGTTCCTGCTTTCCTCTTGTACCCTCCTTCCCTTCCTGCTTTCCTCCTGTACCCTCCTTCCCTTCCTGCTTTCTTCCTGTACCCTCCTTCCCTTCCTGCTTCCCTCCTGTACCCTCCTTCCCTTCCTGCTTTCCTCCTGTACCCTCCTTCCCTTCCTGCTTTCCTCCTGTACCCTCATTCCCTTCCTGCTTTCCTCCTGTACCCTCATTCCCTTCCTGCTTTCCTCCTGTACCCTCCTTCTCTTCCTGCTTCCCTCCTGTACCCTCCTTCCCTTCCTGCTTCCCTCCTGTACCCTCCTTCCCTTCCTGTTTCCCTCCTGTACCCTCCTTCCCTTCCTGCTTCCCTCCTGTACCCTCCTTCCCTCCTGTACCCTCCTTCCCTACCTGTTTCCCTCCTGTACCCTCCGTCCCTCCCTGATTCCCTTCTGTACCCTCCTTTCCTCCCTGCTTCCCTCCTGTACCCTCCTTCCCTCCTGTTCCCTCCTTCCCTCCTGTTCCCTCCTTCCCTCCCTGCTTCCCTCCTATACCCTCCTTCCCCCCCTGCTTCCCTCCTGTACCCTCCTTCCCTTCCTGCTTCCCTTCTGTACCCTCCTTCCTTCTCTGCTTCCCTCCTGTACCCTCCTTCTCTTCCTGATTCCCTGCTGTACCTTCCTTCCCTCCCTGCTTCTCTCCTGTACCCTCCTTCCCATCCTGCTTCCCTCCTGTACCCTCCTTCTTTCTCTGCTTCCCTCCTGTACCCTCCTTCCCTCCTGTACCCTCCTTCCATCCCTGCTTCCCTCCTGTACCCTCCTTCCCTTCCTGCTTCCCTCCTGTACCCTCCTTCCCTTCCTGCTTCCCTCCTGTACCCTCCTTCCCTTCCTGCTTTCCTCCTGTACCCTCCTTCACATCCTGCTTCCCTCCTGTACCCTCCTTCTTTCTCTGATTCCCTCCTGTACCCTCCTTCTCTCCTGTACCCTCCTTCCCTCCCTGCTTCCCTCCTGTACCCTCCTTCCCTTCCTGCTTTCCTCCTGTACCCTCCTTCCCTTCCTGCTTCCCTCCTGTACCCTCCTTCCCTTCCTGCTTCCCTCCTGTACACTCCTTCCCTTCCTGCTTTCCTCCTGTACCCTCCTTACCTTCCTGCTTCCCTCCTGTACCCTCCTTCCCTTCCTGCTTTCCTCCTGTACCCTCCTTCCCTTCCTGCTTTCCTCCTGTACCCTCCTTCCCTTCCTGCTTCCCTCCTGTACCCTCCTTCCCTCCTGTACCCTCCTTCCCTTCCTGCTTTACTCCTGTACCCTCCTTTCCTTCCTGCTTCCCTCCTGTACCCTCCTTCCCTTCCTGCTTCCCTCCTGTACCCTCCTTCCCTTCCTGCTTCCCTCCTGTACCCTCCTTCCCATCCTGCTTCCCTCCTGTACCCTCCTTCCCTTCCTGCTTTCCTTCTGTACCGTCCTTCCCTTCCTGCTTTCCTCCTGTACCCTCCTTCCCTTCCTGCTTCCCTCCTGCACCCTCGTTCCCTTCCTGCTTCTCTACTGTTCCCTCCTTCCCTTCCTGCTTTCCTCCTGTACCCTCCTTCCCTTCCTGGTTTCCTCCTGTACCCTCCTTCCCTTCTTGCTTCCCTCCTGTACCCTCCTTCCCTTCCTGCTTCCCTCCTGTACTCTCCTTCCCTTCCTGCTTCCCTCCTGTACCCATCTTCCCTTCCTGCTTTCCTCCTGTACCCTCCTTCCCTCTTGTACCCTCCTTCCCTTCCTGCTTCCCTCCTGTACCCTCCTTCCCTTCCTGATTTCCTCCTGCACCCTCCTTCCCTTCCTGCTTCTCTCCTGTACCCTCCTTCCCTTTCTGCTTCCCTCTTGTACCCTCCTTCCCTTCCTGCTTTCCTCCTGTACCCTCCTTCCCTTCCTGCTTCCCTCCTGTACCCTCCTTCCCTTCCTGCTTTCCTCCTGTACCCTCCTTCCCTTCCTGCTTTCCTCCTGTACCCTCCTTCCCTTCTTGCTTCCCTCCTGTACCCTCCTTCCCTCCTGTACCCTCCTTCCCTTCCTGCTGTCCTCCTGTACCCTCCTTCCCTTCCTGCTTTCCTCCTGTACCCTCCTTCACTTCCTGCTTCCCTCCTGTAGCCTCCTTCTCTTCCTGCTTTCCTCCTGTACCCTCCTTCCCTTCCTGCTTTCCTCCTGTACCCTCCTTCCCTCCTGTACCCTCCTTCCCTCCTGTACCCTCCTTCCCTTTCTGCTTTCCTCCTGTACCCTCCTTCCCTTCCTGCTTCCCTCCTGTACCCTCCTTTTTTGCTTCCCTCCTGTACCCTCCTTCCCTTTCTGCTTCCCTCCTGTACCCTCCTTCCCTTCCTGCTTTCCTCCTGTACCCTCCTTCCCTTTCTGCTTTCCTCCTGTACCTTCCTTCCCTTCCTGCTTCCCTCCTGTACCCTCCTTCCCTTCCTGCTTCCCTCCTGTACCCTCCATCCCTTCCTGCTTTCCTTCTGTACCCTCCTTCCCTTCCTGCTTCCCTCCTGTACCCTCCTTCCCTTCCTGCTTCCCTCCTGTACCCTCCTTCCCTTCCTGCTTCCCTCCTGTACCCTCCTTCCCTTCCTGCTTCCCTCCTGTACCCTCCTTCCCTTCGTGCTTCCCTCCTGTACCCTCCTTCCCTTCCTGCTTCCCTCCTGTACCCTCCTTCCCTTCCTGCTTCCCTCCTGTACCCTCCTTCCCTTCCTGCTTCCCTCCTGTATCTTCCTTCCCTTCCTGCTTCCCTCCTGTAACCTCCTTCCCTTCCTGCTTCCCTCCTGTACCCTCCTTCCCTTCCTGCTTCCCTCCTGTACCCTCCTTCCCTTCCTGCTTCCCTCCTGTAACCTCCTTCCCTTCCTGCTTCCCTCCTGTACCCTCCTTCCCTTCCTGCTTCCCTCCTGTACCCTCCTTCCCTTCCTGCTTTCCTCCTGTACCCTCCTTCCCTTCCTGCTTCCCTCCTGTACCCTCCTTCCCTTCCTGCTTCCCTCCTGTACCCTCCTTCCCTTCCTGCTTCCCTCCTGTACCCTCCTTCCCTTCCTGCTTCCCTCCTGTACCCTTCTTCCCTCCCTGCTTCCCTCCTGTACCCTCCTTCCCTTCCTGCTTCCCTCCTGTACCCTCCTTCCCTTCCTGCTTCCCTCCTGTACCCTCCTTCCCTTCCTGCTTTCCTCCTGTACCCTCCTTCCCTTCCTGCTTTCCTCCTGTACCCTCCTTCCCTTCCTGCTTCTCTCCTGTACCCTCCTTCCCTTCCTGCTTCCCTCCTGTACCCTCCTTCCATTCCTGCTTCCCTACTGTACCCTCCTTCCCTTTCTGCTTTCCTCCTGTACCCTCCTTCCCTTCCTGCTTTCCTCCTGTACCTTCCTTCCCTTTTTGCTTCCCTCCTGTACCCTCCTTCCCTTCCTGCTTCCCTCCTGTACCCTCCTTCCCTTCCTGCTTCCCTCCTGTACCCTCTTTCCCTTCCTGCTTTCCTCCTGTACCCTTTTCCCCTTCCTGCTTCCCTCCTGTACCCTCTTTCCCTTCCTGCTTCCCTCCTGTACCCTCCTTCCCTTCCTGCTTCCCTCCTGTACCCTCCTTCCCTTCCTGCTTCCCTCCTGTACCCTCCTTCCCTTCCTGCTTCCCTCCTGTACCCTCCTTCCCTTCCTGCTTCCCTCCTGTACCCTCTTTCCCTTCCTGCTTCCCTCCTGTACCCTCCTTCCCTTCCTGCTTCCCTCCTGTACCCTCCTTCCCTTCCTGCTTCCCTCCTGTACCCTCCTTCCCTTCCTGCTTCCCTCCTGTACCCTTCTTCCCTTCCTGCTTCCCTCCTGTACCCTCCTTCCCTTCCTGCTTCCCTCCTGTACCCTCCTTCCCTTCCTGCTTCCCTCCTGTACCCTCCTTCCCTTCCTGCTTCCCTCCTGTACCCTCCTTCCCTTCCTGCTTCCCTCCTGTACCCTCCTTCCCTTCCTGCTTCCCTCCTGTACCCTCCTTCCCTTTCTGCTTCCCTCCTGTACCCTCCTTCCCTTCCTGCTTCCCTCCTGTACCCTCCTTCCCTTCCTGCTTCCCTCCTGTACCCTCCTTCCCTTCCTGCTTCCCTCCTGTACCCTCCTTCCCTTCCTGCTTCCCTCCTGTACCCTCCTTGGTAGAGTTTTAAAGACAGGTCAACACGCACTTGATCATACTTATTACAAAGTGAGAGAGTGACCAAGCTTACTACTTTATTAATCAAGGTCTCTCTCTCTCTCTCTCTCTCTCTCTCTCTCTCTCTCTCTCTCTCTCTCTCTCTCTCTCTCTCTCTCTCTCTCTCTCTCTCTCCATGCTTCCACTCACCTTTGTTCTCTCTTCCTTCTGTCTCTTCCTTCACCCCTCCCCTCCTTCCCTCCCCTGAGTTCCATCAGTCATGGTTCGTACTCTTTTTTTTCTGTTACTCAGAGGTCCATAAATATCTTGGAATTTATCAGAGTTGTTGAGTAACGAGGCGGTGGGGAAGTGAACAGGTGTTATGCAGGCGTTGTGCAGGTGTTGAGCAGGTGTTGAGCAGGTATTGTGCAGGTATTGCGTATATATATATATATATATATATACACACACACACACACACACGCTACAAGCCTGGTCCAGTAACTGGCTCCTCAAATTTAATCCCGCCAAATGTTAAGGTCATGAAGATCGGGGAAGGACAAAGAAGACCGCAGACGGAGTATAGGCTAGGCGGCCAATGACTGCAAACTTCACTCAAGGGAAAGGATCTTGAGGTGAGTATAACACCGAGCACATCTCCTGAGGCGCACATCAACCAGATAACTGCTGCAGCACATGGGCGCCTGGCAAACCTGAGAATAGCGTTCCGATACCTCAGTATGGAATCGTTGAAGACACTGTACACTGTGTACATCAGGCCCATACTGGAGTATGTAGCACCAGTTTGGAACCCACACCTGGTCAAGCACGTCAAGAAATTAGAGAAAGTGCAAATGTTTGCAACAAGACTGGTTCCAGAGCCAAGGGGAAATTCCTACGAAGAAAGGCAAAGGTGAATGTTCCTGACGACACTGGAGGACAGGAGGGTCAGGGGAAGACATGATAACATACAAAATTCTGCGGGGAATGGATAAGGTGGATAGAGACAGGATGTTCCAGAGATGGGACACAGCAACAAGGGGTCAACATTGGAAATTGAAGACTCAGATAAGTCAAAGATATGTTAGGAAGTATTTCTTTAGTCATAGAGTTGTCAGGAAGTGGAATAGTCAGGCAAGTGACGTAATGGAGGCAGGAACCATACATAGTTTTAAGAGGAGGTTTGATAAAGCTCATGGAGCTGGGAGAGAGAAGGGACCTAGTAGCGACTAGTGAAGAAGCGGGGCCAGGAGCTATGTCTCGACCCCTGCAACCACAAATAAATGAGTTCACACACACACACACACACACACACACACACACACACACACACACACACACACACACACACACACACACACACACACACACACACACACACACACTCGTTTACTTACATTCTCAAGAAAACAAAGTTTTAATTCAGGGCTAAAAAAATAATTAGCGCTGCCACACAAACAATTACGAGTGAGGGTTAACGAGGGTACACAGACCTCAGCGGCTCGTTAAGTGAACCTTGTAACGACTTAAAGATAATTACGACTCTCTCTCGTCTTATTTGTTGCTGTTTTTGTTGTGCCTCTTTGTCTTTCTTTTAAGAATAATGATAGTAATTTATTAGCGGTAATAATATGATTAATAATGCTATTATTATTATTATTATTATTATTATTATTATTATTATTATTATTATTATTATTATTTCTATTGTTATATCTGAGTTGAAATATTGAACGTCTGTGGTCGATACTTTAGAACGCCTGGACGATACCTAGTGAACGTCTGGATATCTAGTGAACGTCTGGATATCTAGTGAACGTCTGGATATCTAGTGAACGTCTGGATATCTAGTGAACGTCTGGATATCTAGTGAACCTCTGAATATCTAGTGAACCTCTGAATATCTAGTGAACCTCTGAATATCTAGTGAACCTCTGGATATCTAGTGAACCTCTGAATATCTAGTGAACCTCTGAATATCTAGTGAACCTTTGGATATCTAGTGAACCTCTGAATGTCTAGTGAACCTCTGGATATCTAGTGAACCTCTGAATATCTAGTGAACCTCTGAATATCTAGTGAACCTCTGGATATCTAATGAACCTCTGGATATCTAGTGAACCTCTGGATATCTAGTGAACCTCTGGATATCTAGTGAACCTCTGGATATCTAGTGAACCTCTGAATATCTAGTGAACCTCTGAAAATCTAGTGAACCTCTGAATATCTAGTGAACCTCTGAATATCTATTGAACCTCGGGATATCTAGTGAACCTCTGGATATCTAGTGAACGCCCGTATATCTCTTCTCGTGACATGTTCTCTGTATTCCACGTGTTCCTCCTCCTCCACTCGTGTTCCTTCTCTTCTTTCCCGTTACTTGCTCTTCCTACCATTTTCTACCTCTGCTTTCTCTTAACTTAGCTGTATCTCCTCGTTCTCCGGCGCTACTCTTTCTCCTCCGGTAAAATTAAAGGATATATAAACAAATTTATTTGTTTAATATAAACCAGCTAAAACGCTGAGAAAGGTCTCTCGGTGTATATACACTGAGAATGTACATTAATACCTATTTCCTGTATTTTAGTATTCTTGACATCGAGCCAAAGAAAGCAAAGAAACCGACTTTGCACGTCCAAATAAGCGAAAGAAAACAGAGAATCCTATTTTGCATAATTATACACACACGAAAAATAACTTTCCAAAAAGCACTTTCTCCATCATCACTGGAGAAAGCAAACAGCTGTTAGGAATATTAATAAAAGAGAAAGTTCAAAAGAAATGTTAAGTTAAATAACTTAGACAAAGAAGCCAGAGGCTGTTAAATTACTTTGATTAACCCGGCTAATCTTTTATAAGAGTAACGATATGCTAGCTGGTAATGGGGAGGGATGGAAGGTGAGGCAGTGTTGGTAATGGGGAGGGATGGGTGTAGGAATGGGAGGTTAGGTAATTTTCGCAATAGGAGAAATGGGAGGTGCGGTAATGGGGAGAGATGGGAGGCGAGGTAGTGTTGGTAATGGGGAGAGATGGAAGGTAGCTAATGGGGAGGAATGTCACTGGTTTAATGAAGGAAAGTTAAATTCATAGGGGATGAATCAGTTAATGGGTGAGATTATTTCACTAATGGAGACTATATTGTATAATGGGGAGGCTGCTTATTGTATTAATGAGGATGTCAGATGTATTATTGGTGGGTAATAGTAATGAGGGCTGGGCATGTTACTAAGGAATGGGTAGAGGAAGGACCTAAATGTATATTACTAACTGTTGTGGGGAATGGGGAGAGTGTATTTTTGTGGGTAATGGGGTTATTATTCTATACTTATTAAATGGGTGAGTAGAGAAGGTAAATAATGGGTATATAGGGAAGCACTTCTATATGGGTTGAAATGTGTAGATTTATTTAAAATAAATTATACATGCTGCTGTTGTTGTTGCTGCTGCTGCTGTTACTGTTGTTGTTGCTAGTGCTGGTGCTGTTGTTCCTGTTGTTGTTGCTGCTGCTGTTGTTGCTGGTGGTGGTGTAACTGCTGCAACTGTTTCTGCTGCTGGATGCTACTGCTTGTTACTTGAGTTGCTGCTGCTATTTCGCCGGTTACTGCTCCTGCAACAAATTAGGTTCCTCCTCACATGTTTTATTAGC
>NC_091343.1:19188690-19261190 GCF_038502225.1 Cherax quadricarinatus | reverse complement strand
TATATATATAGGCAAAATATTGGATGTGTGGCACCGCAGAGGGAGAGAGAAAGAGAGAGAGAGTTGTAAAATAGCAGTATGTTTAGAAGAAAGTACGAGACTAAAATCTTGAAGTCAGTTGAAAGGAGGACGAGGAGGAGATTGGAAAGGGGAAGAAAATTGTGCGGGAGGAGAGAGTTGATGATGGGTGGAGGAGAAAAGAATTGTGTGGGTTGGGGAGTAGGGAGTGCAAGAGGGAAGAGAGACCGCTGAAAAGTAGGGGGACTGGGGAGAGAACGTAGGGAAATCGAAGGAGATTGGAGATTAAGATCTGAGCACTCGTAAATACACATCCCTTACTATGGCAAATATGCATACCAATCTGCAGTTTTAGGAGTAGGTATGATGGCTTTAAAGATGCTGGGAGATGGTGATACTGGAAGATAATGCTGGGAGATGAAGCTCGGGGCCAGGAGCAAGAACTCGACCCCTATAAACACAGACTGGTAAGTAAATAGACACACACACACACACACACACACACGGAGGGAATCGTTCAAGACATTGTACACCGTGTACGTCAGGCCCATACTGGAGTATGCAGCACCTGTTTGGAACCCGCACTTGATCAAGCACGTCAAGAAATTAGAGAAAGTGCAAAGGTTTGCGACAGGGTTAGTTCCAGAACTAAGGGGAATGTCCTATGAAGAAAGGTTGATGGAAATCGGACTGACGACACTGGAGGACAGGAGGGTCAGGGGAGACATGATAGCAACATACAAAATATTGTGTGGAATAGACAAGGTGGACAGAGACAGGATGTTCCAGAGATGGGACAGAGAAACAAGGGGCCACAATTGGAAGTTGAAGATCCAGATAAGTCAAAGGGATGTTAGGAAGTATTTCTTCAATCATTGAGTAGTCAGGAAGTGGAATAGCCTAGCAAGTGAGGTAGTGGAGGCAGGAACCATACATAGCTTTAAATGAGGTATGATAAAGCTCAAGGAGCAGAGAGAGGACCTAGTAGCCTTCATTGAAAAGTCGGGGCCAGGACCTGAATCTCGACCCCTGCAACCACAGTTAGGTGAGTACACACACACGCACACACACACACACACGCACACGCACACGCGCACGCGCACGCACACACACACACACACACACACACACACACACACACACACACACACACACACACACACACACGCACACGCACACGCACACACGCACACACGCACACACATACACACACACACACGGGGCCAGGAGCTGTGACTCGACCCCTGCAACCACAAATAGGTGAGTACACACACACACACACACACACACACACACACACACACACACACACACACACACACACACACACACACACACACACACACCTCCAGGTTGCATTATCAACATTGAAATGGGAAGGAACACACTCACCTTATGTTTTTAAAAAAATGTTTAAACCCATTTGGCATTCCGCAGCAGCAGCCTGTTGCGAAAGTAATGTTTATTCAGGTTGTGATGCAAATATCTCCTCTCTCTCTCTCTCTCTCTCTCTCTCTCTCTCTCTCTCTCTCTCTCTCTCTCTCATTCAGTACTCACTGTGAATCTCATCTCTCCTCTGATTCCTTTTCACACTCGGGTTTCAGCAGACCCTTCTGGCCGTAGAGTTGATGTGTACTCACTTGTTTGAGGTTGTTGGTGGTTATCTGTTTGAGGTTGCTGGCATTCATCCGTTTGTAGTTGCAGGCATTTATGTTTGTGGTTGCTGGTATTCACCTGTTTGTGGTTGCAGGGGTCGAGTCACCGCTCTTGGCGGTGCCTCTTAACTTGCCTCATGATGGGTTTATTCCCGCCTAATCTTGTGTGTCCTCTTATACCTGTTCGTGAGACTATGTATGGAACCTGCCTGTACTGCTAAGTCCAGCTCACTCCTTATGCTACCTGACGTCCTGGTAACGTATCAGTATCCTTAACTTCCAATTGTACCCTCATGTACCTGTTTCCAGGCTCTCAAATAGTCTATCTCTGTCAAACCTAGTAATTACTTTGAATATTTTGTATGTCGTTATCATGTCTCCTCTAATTTTGGAAGATTCTGTTACTGCTGTCTCCTCATACCTCAGTTCCTCTAGCTCTAGGGTTAGTCTTGTTGCATGGTTCTGCATATTCTCATGTTTCTTATCATGTTTTATCAAGTGTGGGTTCCATCCTGTTGTTGCATACTTGAAGACGTCCTGTAGAAGGCCTTGAATGACTCTCTGTTGACTTTCCTGAACGCCACTCTTACACGTGCCAAACTAACATTCACTGCACAGGTTATTTGGTCGATGTTTGCCTTGGCGCTATATTCTGTACATCACCAGAAGGATGGAGGGAAGGAGAGAGGGAGGGAGGGAAGGAGAGAGGGAGGGAGGGAAGGAGAGAGGGAGGGAGGGAAGGAGTGAGGGTGAGAGGGGAGGAGAGAGGGAAGGAGGAAAGAAGAGGGATGGAGGGAGGGGAGGAGAGAGGGAGGAAGGGAGAGGGGTTGAAGGTGTTACGAAACAGTAATGGAGGTAGTGTGGAAGGCTTGCATCTCTCCTGCACACAGCATTAACAGTAATGCAGGCCGGCTCTGTCAGTACAGCGTGCGGCGCACCGTGTCGCTCAGCAAGCGTGCTGCTGCATACATTTACCCCTCCTCTGTGATGTCTGTGTGTATGCATGCATATACTCGTATATACACCTGTTTGCTTTGAGTTTACCACTGTTTTATTATTGCATTTATGTAAACCTCTGGTGTGAGTCACGAGGACGTGGAGGCTCGATTCTCCGACCTCTAGCAGGGAGAAAATTTTATTTCGCAGCCATGCTTCCTCTTGGCCGTGTGTCTAGGTTAATTTGTACTCCTTCGTCCTTTTCGGGTGAAAGCTGTAAATATTTCCCATCAAGAAAGTGAAAGTCTCATCAAAACATTAGACCTAAAGGAACGCTGCACTAGGTCTGCTGGCCCATATTGGCAGGTACTTAGGAAATATAATCTCCTCCACCCTGTTCTCAAAATTGTCTAGAGGCTTGAAGACTGCACAACAGCCAGGGCCATCAGTCAGGGCCACCAAGGGACCATGTCAGAGCAAGTAGCTAAAGTGGTGAATTCAGTGACCCTTATCCTGTGATGACAAATTTGACTGTGGTTCCTAATTTGCGAAAAAGTGGAAATCTTGATAGCAATTCAAGTGTTGTATATGAAGGAGCCTATGAACTCTGCAACTCTCGTCTGCAACTGGCCTATACAAGTTGCATTTGAATAACTACGCCAACAATGACTGGAGTCAGCAGGAACGCAATCCTTGAATTTAAACCAGTATAAACCTTGGTAATAGATACCGACAAATTGGTTTAGAAAGATTACGTGAACAAACACTAGGACAGCAACACAGGAGTGACATGATCCCATTGTCTGCCAGTCCTCATCCCAGTATAGCATTCTTCAGGTCACTATGTGTTACACCTATATATACTGTTTTTAACCACTGTATGTTAGAAGTGGTGAATGTCTCAAGATCGAAACGTTTTCTAATAAATATGTCCTGGTGTCTGCTTACGTGTCTTTCTAAAGGAAACAAGTTTGTACGCTGTTAAAAGAGTTTTTAATACCACTGCTAACGACGCTCGAGGGTAAAAGTTTTTCATTAATCTAACAACTTTGTTTCCAAATGCATGAACTGCGGGAGCCTTAATAATTAATGGTGGAATAAATGATAACTTTATCATATGTTGAAGTTTTAATGAGGATTAAGCAATGTATTAAGCGTTTTTTACCGATATATTTATCAATAAATCTGAAGGGAATATGCCATGCCAAACTCCAGAGTCTTACAGGAATTTAAGTTCAAGATATGTTGAAAACTTTGGTGAAGACGTAGACAAGAGAGAGATGTTCCTTCTACATTCGAAGACGAAGAATCACAGAACTCCTCAAGGGAACTACACTATCTGAAGTGCGGAAGGAAACGCTTGCTAGAGAAAATAAAATAAACTTGAGTCAGTCATACACTGCCTCTTGAAGTATAACCTCTGAAAAGAGGAAAAAAACAAGAGAATGATTATATTCTCATCCCACAAGCGGCTTGCAATGCCTTAGAGGAATGGAAGTTCTTCAGATTTTATCCCGGGAAGAAGAAATTAACCCTGATTGACCAAGAGCCCTCACCAGCATCAAGGTACCTTCCCATGAAAGGGAGAGTCAGTAAATGAAACATATTACAAACTCGGAAGATGCAAGGTTTCATGAGCACTTGGGTAAGACTGTTGACGATTAGACGCTCGGTCGACGGCGATGAACAGTATTAAACTCCGTGCTAAAGGTATTGTAGTCTCTTGTTATAAGGTAAAGTGTATAAAGGTCATACAGCCACTGGGTGCGCCATAATGGGCCTATTAAAGGCATTTACAGAGGCACAGACTCGTCATAACTCAGGAGAGTGCTCATATGGCGCATCCAAAGCACCATTAGTCAGTGGTACCCACAAAGATGTGGGTTACTTCTTGTTTTATGAGAGGCGAGGCTCTTGCTACTCCTGGCTCACAGCTGATACCTCGGCTCCTGGCTCACAGCTGATACCTCGGCTCCTGGCTCACAGCTGATACCTCGGCTCCTGGCTCACAGCTGATACCTCGGCTCCTGGCTCGCAGCTGATACCTCGGCTCCTGGCTCGCAGCTAATACTTAGGCTCCTGGCTCGCTGCCGATACTCTGGCTTATCTTTGGTGTGAGATAATAATACAAATATGAGTGGCAATAATAGTAATGTGGATGTGATAGTAATATGTGTATTTTATGATAGGCGTTTTTTTATTATTATTATTATTATTATTATTATTATTATTATCATTATTATTATTATTATTATATTCAGCACAAGGTGTGAGGAAGGCTCGATCCTCCGTCTGGTAATCAAATGCAGACACTGCTCGCGCGGTGAAGCTTTTTCCCAGAAAATACAAAGCATGAGACAACTTGAAGCCGACCTCTGGGAAATCACATTAAACAGCCCATCCTCTTAACGACAGTCAATATTTCACTGTTGCGAAGACAGTCGGATAGGCGACTGTTTAATGAAACTTAAACTGATTATCTGGCCGTTGTGGTCTGTTATAATTAGTTAATTTTATATTGATAGGTGATGATCTAAGTTAACTTTAACGAGAAGTAATTCACTAGAAAGTGCATCAATTTGCATGGATGAGTTGTGCAATGAAGCGAGAGGCAAGATTGCAACTCTGGTCAGTTGCATAATATCCCTCAGATACATGGGCAGAGAAAGGTTAAAAAAGGAGAAAAAACAGGATGCAACATTTCGTTGCCTCACCAGCATTCGTGTGTGTTGCAGAGTCGAAATATCACACGTAAAGAAAATGTAGTTTGGACAGGTCCGAAGACCTGCTAAAACGTCAGTCTTTACAGTTGTAGATACTTAAGTTAGTATGACCAAAAACACTAGAAGAAAAGAGGAGATATGACAGCCACTTACTTTATAAGAGGAGATATGACAGCCACTTACTTTATAAGAGGAGATATGACAGCCACTTACTTTATAAGAGGATATATGACAGCCACTTACTTCATAAGAGGAGATATGACAGCCACTTACTTTATAAGGGGAGATATGACAGCCACTTACTTTATAAGAGGAGATATGACAGCCACTTACTTTATAAGAGGAGATATAACAGCCACTTACTTTTTAAGAGGAGATATGACAGCCACTTAGAAGAAATATGATAACTACTCTGTTAGAGGAAAGAAGGATATATAACAACTATTTAAAAGACCAAGGAAGGACATAGAAAGTAGAAACATTAGATTTATAAATAAAGCAGATTTATAAATACAGTAGATTATAGATACAGTAGATTATTGATAGATGCAGTAGATTATAGATAAAGTAAATTATAGATAGATACAGGAGACTGATAAATACAGTCAAGAGGGAGAACTGAGAAAGAAGCAGTGCTGAAAATGAAGATACATTTTCTTCAGAGAGAGAGAGAGCGAGTGGTAGACTACTGGAAGAAAGTGAGGGAAAGAAAGACAACGAAGAGAGAAAGGAGGAGGACGGAAGAGAAGTCATAGGAGAGGAAAGACTAGAAGATAGAGGACCTGGGAAGTCCACACCGAGGCTACGTGTTGAAAAGAACTGTCTACTACTATCTCTAGATTAAGGATAGTCGCGTATTATCTATGTGTATATATATACTACTATCTAGATTAATATTGTCATGTATTAATTACCTAGATTACTATCTAGATTAATATTGTCATGTATTATGTGTGTGTGCATCTATTACTTTCTACATTAAGTATTGTCGTGTGTTAATATAATAATAATAATAATAATAATAATAATAATAATAATAATGTTATTTCTCCAAGTACATGTACAAGGTATACAGGCCTAGCTGACATCAGTGACATACTACTATATAGAAAGCTGCTTGTTATGCTGAGCATTTTGTCCCAGGATGTGAACAGAGACAACACATGTCTTAAGGAAACACGTTCTAATGTTTCTACTTTTTCCGGGAATCACAACCGAACCCTCAGCTTGTGAAGCGAAAACTTTACCTACCAGGCCACGAGCCACCTTGTTATCCTGGTACATACCTACTTATATCTAAGTTAAGAACTGTAATCTATTATCTAGGTGTGTGAGTCGAGGATAGAAACCCACAAGGAAGGGGGGGGGAGAAAGAAGAGGAGGATAAAAAAGGAAGAGGAGGATAAAAAGGAAGAGGAGGAGAAGCTAAAAGGAAGGAGGCAAAAAAGGAGGATTACTTTGACCGTCACCAAATAACATTATCACAGTGGAAACAGAGGAGGTGGCGCCATCTGGCATGGGGCGAAATTGTGTTTGGCTGTGTGTGTTAGCCAGTGTGGAGGCTGCTGTCTTCTCCCTGGACCTCACTCAACGACCTGAGGGAGGAGATAAGAGAGTTAGGGAGTGCATTTTGGGCTAAGGGAGGGTATCGGGGTCACTGTTAATGATTGTTAATCTCCCTGGTGTATTACGGCAGCTCTACAAGATAATGAAGATTACAGTAAGAGAGATACGGATTTTTGTTTATTTTGTGAGATACGAAGAGTGTGTGACTGAGGGCGTGATAGGAAGTGTGTGACGGAGGGCGTGACAGGAAGTGTGTGTGACGGAGGGCGTGACAGGAAGTGTGTGTGATTGAAAGAGTGGCAGTAAGAGTGTGTGGTTGAAAGAGTGGCAGTAAGAGCGTGTGGTTGAGAGTGACAGTAAGAGTGTATGGTTAAGAGAGTGACCTTAAGCGTGGTTGAGAGTGACAGTAAGAGTCTGTGGTTGAAAGAGTGTAAGATGGAGGGCGTGACAGTGTGTGTAATGGTTAAGGGAGAGAGATAATAAGGGTGTAGTGAGGGAGAGCAAGAAGTGAGAGCGAGGGAGCATGTTAGGTTGTATCAGGGAGCATAAACTAAACTGGACAGTAAGTGACTGGAAAGTGTGGACCTGTGACGTCAAGTACAAGGGAAGGAGGGAAGGAGAGAAGGGAAGAACGGAGGGAGATTAGAGTAGCCAGAGAGACTATTAGAGAGCTTTATGGCGCTGATATTGACCTTTAAAAATCTCAAGAAATGGGGTGAGGCAGGTGTTATTGACTTTGGGTAAAGGGAGAGTATCAAGCCTCTTTATGAGTGAACATCAAGGAAGATTTATCAGGGAGCATATCTTATAAACTCCGGGTGAGGGAGATTCCAATAAGGGAAAGTGCCTTGAGACTATCACTGAGAATGGTGGGAGGGGAAAAATGTTACAGGGAGATTATCTTGCAGAGGGAGACAAGGTGGGGTTTAACACTGCTTATCAAGACCCTATCAGGGAGAAAACTGAAACACGGTGAAATCTAATTTAGGATATTGTACCATGTTGGTTGTTCAGTGGTGGTTCATTGGATGTTCAGTGGTTGAATGGTTGTTCAGTGGTTAGTCAATGGTTGCTCATTGGTTGTTCAGTTCAGTGGTTGTTCATTTCAGTGGTTCAGTGGTTCATTTCAGTGGTTGTTCATTTCAGTGGTTCAGTGGCTCATTTCAGTGGTTCAATGGTTGTTCAGTTGCTCAGTGGTTCAGTGGTTTAATGGCTGCTCAGTGGTTGTTCAAGGGCAGTACTGAACAGTGTATATACATAGTACATAGTGTGTATATACACACTATGTACTATATACACACCATAGTGTGTATATAGACACTATGGTGTGTATATGTCGTGCCGAATAGGTAAAACTTACGATTTTGGTTTAAATAGCAACGCTCTTCTTGCCGAATAAGGCAAGCGAAAATTTGTGTATGGAACAATTTCGCAAAAATCATTCTGAACCTAACGAAAAAAATATTATGTTCGTTTATTATTAAATTATTGTAAACTTATCTAAAATATATTTAGTTGGATTAGGCTAAATTAAATTGTGCTTGTTATAATAAGGTTAGGTAAGTTTTCTAAGGTTCTTTTGGTATAAAATTATTAATTTTTACATTAACATAAATGAAAAAAAGTTCTTGCTAATTGGAGGTTTCAACACTGCGTGTAACACTCTGATTAACACAGGCTGTAACACCCGTACGGGTTTAGCTCCTGTTTTTTTTATATTTTAATCTAGTTTACATTTGCAAACTGAAGAGTGCCTCTGACTGAAACCGAAATATACAGATTATTTTTTTTTGGGGGGGTTCTTTATTTTCCGTCCACGTGGGATTTACTTATCTACAAGAGAATTTTTTTTCAGGCCGAATTTACATATTTAAAAAAAATCTTTAATATATATATATATATATATATATATATATATATATATATATATATATATATATATATATATATATATTATTTGGAAAAAAAAATGGACATGTTGTGGCTGAGTTAAAAACCTGTTCTTACACAGGTCTTAGTCTTCAACGGTGCCTCTTTAAACAGATGGTTTGAAAGAAACAGGAACAGTGCACTCTTCAACAGATGGTTTGGTGACAAAGAAAAATGTACGGAAAACGCGCTTTAAATATATTTTTTTTGTTGACAGAGAAACGTATAGCAGGACAGATCAGTCCTGGGACAACGTTTCTCTAATGAAACGTTGAAGTCTGCACGTGTGACGGAACTGGTTACAGACTAATATCTCTCTCTCTCTCTCTCTCTCTCTCTCTCTCTCTCTCTCTCTCTCTCTCTCTCTCTCTCTCTTTTTACGTAGGGTTTGACAAGGTTAAGGATCCCTAGCTTTATTGACAGCTATTTACAGGTTAAGGATTCCTAACTTTATTGGCAAGCTAAGAGCTGTTACCTACATCAGCTCATTTCAAAGCATTTTTATTGTTATGAGACATACAAGTAGGGAACAGGATAAAGTTGGAGCCATCTGTGGGCCAGCATTTTCATTTGATCAACTGACTTTATCTCGTTGACATCATTATGCTGTACGAATGTGTTTCATACTCGAGTCATCCTGGGTATATATGATCTCAGATGGAGTGATGTTCTGGAGAAGGGTACAGCCAGAGTGAAGTTACTGCTTTCTGCCCGTCTTGTGGCATAAAAGCTTGTTTCTAGCTGTCCTCGAAGTGGATCCTAGTGTGGTACTTTGACAATATTGGTCTTGTACATAACAGTAAGGCCACCCACATCCCTCCTATGTTGAAGGCTCTGCTGAAATGACAGATCTATCCAGGATGGGTCCAGGCGAGAGATGAGACGTCTTGCTCTGTTCTCTACTCTGTCAAGCAGTCGCAGATGAGAAGGGGGCAGGCAAACCAAGAAAGTGGAGCATACTCAAGATGTGAGCGTACTTGTGCCTCGTACAGAATCTTGCAACCCCTACTGTCAAGCAGATGCGAGATACGGCGAAGTGCTGTAAGCTTCCTGGCTGCCTTGTTTGCAAGATTTACAACATGGTTCTTCATGGTTAGTTTGGAGTCAAATTTCACCCCAAGGATATCAACTTCTTCTCTGTGTGTCTGTCTGTGTGTCTGTCTGTCTGTCTGTCTGTCTGTCTCTCTCTCTCTCTCTCTCTCTCTCTCTCTCTCTCTCTCTCTCTCTCTCTCTCTCTCTCTCTCTCTCTCTCTCTCTCTCTCAACCATAGAGTAGTCAGGAAGTGGAATAGCCTAGCAAGTGAGATAGAGGAGGCAGGAACCATACATAGCTTTAAGATGAAGTATGATAAAACTCATGGAGCAGGGAGAGAGGACCTAGTAGCACTCACTGAAGAGGCGGGGCCAGGAGCCGAGTCTCTACCCCTGCAACCACAATTAGGTGAATACAGTTAGGTGAGTGCACACAGGGCAGTGCCCCAGCACCTGTATCGGAGGGTATAGGCTAACTGTGATGGTGTCGGCATAAGTCTAAAATTTGGGTATTATCTTATCACTATGCGACACTCAGGCCCTCAAAATATTCAACTAATATTAATTTATATTCTTGACAGCCTTCTTGTTTCTCTTTCCTTCCCTGAGTGTCTTTCCTTCCCTGAGTGTCTCCTTCCCTGTGTGTCTCCTTCCCTGAGTGTCTCCTTCCCTGTGTGTCTCCTTCCCTGAGTGTCTCTTTCCTTCCCTCTTCCGTTTAACTCTGGCCACTTCCCTTCATCAGTTCCTCCTCTCCCTCCCTCCTGCACATCTCCATCAGTTCTCCCTCTCTCCTGCACATCACCAGTTCTCCCTCTCTCCTGCACATCTCCATCAGTTCCCCCTCTCCCTCTCTCCTGCACATCTCCATCAGTTCTCCCTCTCTCCTGCACATCTCCATCAGTTCCTCCTCTTCCTTCTTCAAAGAGCTATAAAACAACTCTGTCATTGGAAACGGGGATTCGAACCGGTCGTAAACATCCCGTCTGTGAGTGCTGGTGTTGTCTCTGTCTTCAAGAAAATGAACAAATGCCAGTAAACTGAGGGAAGGATGCCAGTGTCACAGTAGTGGCACCACCTACCATGCCTGGGGGGAACAGCGCCACTGGCACCAGCTACCATGCCTGGGTGGAACAGTGCTAGTAGCACCACCTACCATGCCTCGGGGTATTTATATAATAGTTTCCACTGTAGTGCATCACCCACCTAACACTAAAAAAAATAGCAAATGGCAGCCATTCCTCAACGGCCTTTCATTGTTGCTAAAACAGTCAAATGAGTGTTTAACTAGCCTTCAACAGTGCTTATCTGACTTAGATATTTCTAGTGCTCACGGTGGCTTCCCCCTTTCTAAATATTATGAGCTGGTTCAACAGTGGATAGCATCACCCTGATTGGGTGAACTTTACCTAATTGGCTTACCCCTTCTCTTTGGGACGGCACGTATGGTTGTACTGACGATTGTGCTTGATTGCGTCGAGATACTCAGATTATGGACTCTGTGGTCTGATTGCAGTCGGATGTCTGATTGGATCAGTTCGCTCTCTCTCTCTCTCTCTCTCTCTCTCTCTCTCTCTCTCTCTCTGAAACTACGTTTATTGATTGGCTGGCCGTGCCCTGATTAATACAAGGTCACTGATTTAGTTAAGGCCACTGTCAAGGTACCTCTGGTTAAATTAAGGTCAATGATTAACGTCACTATCTACCTGGAGGTAGTTCCGGGGGTCAACGCCCCTGCCCCCAGTCCTTGACTAAGCCTCTGGTCAAGGTCAGGGTCACTAATCTAATCAAAATCATTTTATCAAATCAAGGTCACATATCGAATCAGCGTCACTGATCAAATCAAGGTTACGTTATCAAATCAAGGTAACTTATCCAATTAAGGTTACTGTATCAAATCAAGGTCACAAAAAATAAAGGTCAATGATCAAATCAAGGTCAATGATTAACTTAAATGTCACTATCAAGGTCGCTCTGACTAAATCAAGGGCAGTCATAATAGTTTCGAAGTATTCTGATTGTTAATGGTCACGGAGAGCATCGTACCTGCGCCTCGGTCCGAGAGCAGGTCAACTTCGGCCCCGGGTACCAACACTTCCATTCATACCACCGCTGCTCCAGCATTTTTTTTTTTTTTTTTTTTTTTTTACACAGGGTTTGACAAGGTTAAGGATCCCCATTCTCTCTCTCTCTCTCTCTCTCTCTCTCTCTCTCTCTCTCTCTCTCTCTCTCTCTCTCTCTCTCTCTCTCTCTCTCTCTCTCTCTACCTGGCTCTGATGTAAAGTATAACTGGGTAAAAATGCACGCGGTGAAAAACGTCCTTTTTAAAGCACGTTTTGCTCAGGAGTGAGCGAAACATGCTCTAAAATCGTTTTTCCTATACATTATGTGTCTTTGTGGATTCTGGTTGTCCCTGCCACCGTAATAGCGGTTCTGTATTTCAGTAGCGTAGCATCACGTTCCAGATAAAAGTAATGGATCAGTGTTCGTTTAATTAATAAAGTACTGGTCAAGACGCTGTTGAGAATAAAATCCCGCCTTTATTGCATTATTTGTTGACTTAAGATGGAAGTGGCGTTGCAAGCCGGACTAGCAGTAAAATCCTGATGGGTTGAATCTTGGTTGTTTACCTTCAGCCAGTGTAAGGTCAACCAGGCTGTGATGGTTGTGGCAAATGGACTTGATTGCCTTCACTTGTATAACGAGTTTGTTTGGTAGGCTGTAAGCGGGTGGTTAATGATAAACGTCTTCGGAGGCTTCTTACTTTATTATGTCGTGGTGGGTACACAGGCTTGTGTGTTGTGCCCATGGCCCAGGAGGGCCATCCCACGAGAGAGAGCTGCTAGTAGGCCTTGTGTCTTCCTGCTAGGCTGCTGTGTGAGTGAGCGTGTGGCAAGGGCAGGCAGGCTGAAGTGGCAATGCCTATAGGTGGCAGCACCAGCATGGCGGGAAATATGAACTAAGCTGGCAGACAGCATAGGCTGTCTGTGCAGACAGTACAGGCTGTCTACATACACTCGGCCAACCACCGTGCGTCGTCCCGATGCGACAATACTGGTGGTAAAAGGAACTCGGTCTCTCTCTCGTAGGAACAGGGCACAGAACACAAAATAAAAACATATACATATGGACATGGAAAAAAAAACTTCCTACAGGGAGGGAAGAAAAAAACATGTGGGATGTGCTAAACATCGTGGTCAAAGGCAGTGAGCATCGAAGTGCATCACTGCACGCCTTCCTGCGTCTGGACAGATACTGCAACACGGGACACGGGACATCGCTGCGGCTGAGCTGTGACTTAACAGGGTACGGTCTTCTCTGGAACGGTGAAGCAGACATTGTAGGAGTCGCTGCAGGTTTCACTCAACCTGGGGCACGACATGCTGGTGCCTTCGAGTGAGGCGTCGACAAAACTCGGCAACTGGGCAGGACTTCTGGCAAGCGACTCGGGAGGACACTTCTCGACTGGTACTGTCGCTGGGCTGTCACTGCCGGCGAGCGTGGAGCGAGTCGTGGCAGAGACGACTGGGCGAAACATCTGGGAGTCGTAACATCATACACCAGACTGCAGTGAGAGAGCTAGCAGTCAGTGACATCATCTTTGTGCAGGCTGTTCACTGAAGCTTGTAACACGAGGCTGACACAGTGCCTGCCGACAGGGCTAACTGCAGCTTGACGAGTGTCATTCTCTCGGCAGTTGGAGTTATAGCAGAGGTTAGTCTAAGCATCCCCAGACTTGTTTCTCTACATATAACTGCACTCTGAAGGTCTGGAGGTGAAGTGAAACAAATCTCGATGGGAATCGTAGCAGATACGATTCTGCAGAACATCACGAGCGACGAGCATAAGAGCTTTCTGTACAAGAGGTCTCGGTCGCTCGAGGCTGAGTAATCAGCTGTCAAACGCGCTGGTCACATGGGTGACTTAGCACAGTGGTGCTAGTCGGGTCTGGCTCAGACCTCACTGGACTCACTAACATGTGAGAACACTGACTGAGAGGAATTAACACACAACATATATCTTCTCTCAATCTTCTCGACAATACTGAAATAATTACTGAACACTCGATGGTGACATCATGTGATGTCAGGCGTGATGACGTCAGCAGCACTGTGACATAAGCAGACATCTCGAGGTGACGTCAGGCAGACATCGTGACGTCATGAAATCGGGCATCAGCATCAGGTGACGTCATAGGAGTGATGCGGGCAGCAGACCACAGCATGTGGCCTGGGACATCTGGCTCGGTAACTCACGTGGTTTGTAGATCCACGGGACATCGCCCACACCCACGTGGCGTCGTGATCCACGTGGTGTTGTGATGTACGTGGCATGCTGATCCACATAGCTTCGAGTGGCCTCGGGCACTCGGATACACAGCTCTGGCAGTGAATCACACGAAAGACAGCAGAAAAACACAGCAGAGGGAGTAAGTAGTGGTGAGTGGTGTATGGTAGGCTGGTGAGGTGTGAGAGTACAGCAGGGCGAGGCAAAGAACGGCCACTTCCTCTTCCCACAAACACGTGGAGAACTCACACTGGACGCAGAAATCGCCACAAAACTCACCTTTGGCTTGCTGAAACAGCTGTGCTGAGCTGAACAACAACAGCAGCAACATACAAGTGACGCTGAACACGTGACTTGGGAAACAGTGTGGGACGCTGTAGCGTGGGGTCACTGGGACGCCACTTACAATTCTCGGAGAATTTCGGCAAATTTCGGCCTGGATCCTGCTTGTACCTGTGTCTGGATGCTCAAACGTGCAGACACGACATCAGGATAACTCGTTGAGAGACGGATGCTTCTTGCATGGGATGATGAAGTGAAGATGACTGCATTCCTTCCTTACTCTTTCTGGGCAAACACAACTGCTGCGACCACCGCTTCCCACCAATGTTTAATGAGTTTAATTGGTGATGCTGCAGGTCCTGAAACTTTCAGTGATGCTCTAATAACACTACACGCCTCGTAGCATTTGTACACTGCTATGGGGCTTCAGTGATGTAGGAAAAATTATCAGAATGGACTTGGGAAGAACAGGAAACACCGGGGTCACTCTGTGGAGGTATAAGGTATGAGAAAAACGTGGCTACTCGGCGTGAGCCGAGACGTTTCGGTCAGTGGAGCGAAACGTAAAGGTCTCCTTTGTGCCTATGTTCCGTCAAGTTGTGAGCAGTCAGCAGCTCCCTTACTACATGGGATGGGTGTGCAGGTTGCCAGCACCAACAGCCTGCTTTATCAGGTCATCAGCATGGATATCTGACCTTTGGCCAGAGCGGAAAGCCCCGAGAATCCGGCCACAAACATGTAAGTAAATTCTGCTTTGGAAAAAATTTAGGAGGGTAACTCATATTCCTCGTATCAAGATCCTTTCCCTAGCTTCAAACCTTCCCCCTTCCCCCTCTTCTCCGTTTAGAAGGAACTTACGTTCGTATGAGGAACGTAAAAGTTCGATGCTGCATTACTGTGGGTCATTCAGCAAGATGGATTGATGGTGTACCTACGATCTGCCTGCCAAATCTGTGATCATTCAGGCTGTTGGTGGTGGTTATATCATAAGCGTCTGCGTCTCTCTGACGCGCAGTAGTTCGCTTAATGAAAAAGGATCGGGTAGATGTCGCTCCTTGTTATTGAAGAGTAAATGAGATGGGATTCCGATGTTTACGTTCTGTTCTTCCTGGGAGGACAACTCCGAGCACCACCACCACCCACTAGCACCACTGCCACCCACTAGCACCACCTCCACCCACTAGCACCACCGCCACCCACTACCTACTAGCACCACCGCCACCCACTAGCACCACCACCACCCACTACCTACTAGCACCACCGCCACCTAGTAGCACCACCGCCACCCACTAGCACCACCACCACCCACTACCTACTAGCACCACCACTACCTACTAGCACCACCGCCACCTAGTAGCACTACCGCCACCCACTAGCACCACCACCACCGACTAGCACCACCACCACCGACTAGCACCACCGCCACTCACTAGCACCGCCACTACCCACTAGCACCATCACCACCCACTAGCACCACCGCCACTCACTAGCACCACCGCCACTCACTAGCACCACCGCCACCCACTACCCACTAGCACCACCACCCACTACCTACTAGCACCACCGCCACCTAGTAGCACCACCGCCACCCACTAGCACCACGACCCACTACCTACTAGCACCACCGCCACCTAGTAGCACCACCGCTACCCACTAGCACCACCACCACCGACTAGCACCACCGCCACTCACTAGCACCGCCACTACCCACTAGCACCATCACCACCCACTAGCACACCGCCACTCACTAGCACCACCGCCACTCACTAGCACCACCGCCACTCACTAGCACCACCGCCACTCACTACCCACTAGCACCACCGCCACCTAGTAGCACCACCGCCACCCACTAGCACCACCACCACCGACTAGCACCACCGCCACTCACTAGCACCGCCACTACCCACTAGCACCGCCACTACCCACTAGCACCACCGCCACTCACTAGCACCACCGCCACTCACTAGCACCACCACCACCGACTAGCACCACCGCCACCCACTAGCACCACCACTGCCCACTAACACCATCACCACCCACTAGCACCACCGCCACTCACTAGCACCACCGCCACCCACTAGCACCACCGCCACCCACTAGCACCACCACTACCCACTAACACCATCACCACCCACTAGCACCACCGCCACTCACTAGCACCACCGCCACCCACTAGCACCACCGCCACCCACTAGCACCACCACTACCCACTAACACCATCACCACCCACTAGCACCACCGCCACTCACTAGCACCACCGCCACCCACTACCCACTAGCACCGCCACTACCCACTAGCACCACCGCCACCCACTAGCACCACCACTACCCACTAGCACCTTTCCTTTTCTGGGTTATCCTAGGCAATTTACATATATGTTACTACGATGCAACGAGATCACATTAAGCAGGTGATATCACAATATACGAAACGACCACTGTGAAAAAATATTGAATATCCAGGAACTTCCGTGATTTCTCACATCATCAAGGACTTGTACAAATGCTAGAACAAGGGTCTAATGCTCTGTTTATTCGTGTGAGAGATTTCAACCATCCAGTTGATTTTCAAAATTCCGAGAAAGTTGCATCAAACAGGTCTGAGGTTGAGAGAAATGTAATTGAATCAAGCTTCAAAAAAATAGTTTTGATATTAATATGAATAATAGTTTAGGATTATTCAGATTAGATTAATTTAAAATTAATAAAATTTGGGAAGAATTTAAGCTATGCACGACAGGTCCTCGATACTTCCTACACGCGTTATGTTGGGGCGGGTGTAGGTGAGGTGACATCTCAGCCTTATAAACTTTCTACTGTTCTGTTATTTGTACAGGTCCTTGATAATGTGAGAAATCACGAAAGCGCTTGGAAGTTCACTATTTTTTTTCGCTGTGGTTGTTATGCATAATACAATGTCACCTGATTACTGTGCTCTTGTTGTATCATAGTGACTGTACTTCCACCACAAACCCCCACCACCACACCCCCCCACCACCACACACCCCACCACCACACACCCCACCACCACACACCCCCACCACCACACACCCCCACCACCACACACCCCCACCACCACACACCCCACCACCACACACCCCACCACCACACACCCCACCACCACACACCCCGCACACCTCACCACCACACACCCCGCACACCCCACCACCACCACCACACACCCCGCACCACCCCCACCACACACACACCCCACCACCACACCCCCCCACCACCCCACACCCCCACCACCACACACCCCCACCACCACACACTCCCACCACCACACACCCCCACCACCACACACCCCCACCACCACACACCCCACCACCACACACCCCACCACCACACACCCCCACCACCACACACCCCACCACCACACACCACCACCACCACACCCCCCACCACCACCACACACCCCCACCACCACACACCCCCACCACCACACGCCCGCACCACCACACGCCCGCACCACCACACACCCCCACCACCACACACCCCCACCACCACACACCCCTACCACCACACACTCAACCCCCACCACCACACTCAACCCCCACCACACTCAACCCCCACCACCACACCCCCACCACCACACCCCCACCACCATATCCCCACCACCATATCCCCACCACCATATCCCCACCACCACACCCCCACCACCACACCCCCACCACCACACCCCCAACACCACACCCCCACCACCACACGCCCGCACCACCACACCCCCCCACCACCACACACCCCACCACCACACACCCCCACCACCACACACCCCCACCACCACACACCCCCCCACCACACACCCGCACCACCACACACCCGCACCACCACACACCCCCACCACCACACGCCCGCACCACCACACACCCCCACCACCACACGCCCGCACCACAACACACCCCCACCACCACACACCACCACCACCACACACCCTACCACCACACACCCCACCACACACCCCACCACCACACACCCCACCACCACACACCCTCACACCCCACCACCACACACCCCCACACCCCACCACCACACACCCCCACACCCCACCACCACACACCCCGCACACCTCACCACCACACACCCCGCACCACCACACACCCCCACCACCACACACCCCCACCACCACACCACACCACCACCACCCCCACCACCACACACCCCACCACCACACACCCCCACCACCACACACCCCACCACCACACCCCCCACCACCACACCCCCCACCACCACCACACACCACCACCACCACACACCCCACCCCCACCACACACCCTACCACCACCACACACCACCACCACCACACACCCCACCACCACCACACACCCCACCACCACCACACACCCCACCACCACCACACACCCACCACCACCACACCCCCCACCACCACACACACCACCACCACACACCCACCACCACCACACCCCCCACCACCACACACCCCACCACCACACACCACCACCACCACACCCCCCACCACCACCACACACCACCACCACCACACACCCCACCACCACCACACACCCCACACCACCACAACACCCCACCACCACAACACCCCACCACTACACACACCACCACACACCCCACCACCACACACACCCCACCACCACCACACACCCACCACCACCACACACCCACCACACACCCACCACCACCACACACCCACCACACACCCACCACCACCACACCCACCACCACCACACACACCACCACCACCACACCCACCACCCCACAGAGGGGTGGGGCTCCTCGTTTGTATGCCGTTCACAGATCCGCCGACCCATTGTAAACTCTGGCCAGCGTTTATTTATCCGTTTCCGATATGCAATAATGTTGGGGGAGGATTTACGAGCGTGCAATTGCCTGGGCGCCTTAACTTGAACCATTCTTGATGAAGGCAGTGAGGAGGACGTGTAGGAACAAGCAAGCAAGAATGTAATCGAAACAAAGGTAATTGTTCATAATTCTCCAGTCAGACAAGAAGGAAGGAAAGGGAAATAAGGAATAAAAGAGAAAGAAAATAGAAAGGAAGAAACGAGGAAAAGGGAAGAAGAGAGAAAGAGGGGAAAAAAGGGAAGGAAGGAAAATGAGAAAGAATGAAAAGAGAAAAAGGAGAGAACGAAGGAAGAAAAGAGAAAGCATGAAGAATGTACTTGCATCTGAAACTATAGCTAAGCCAGACCAAGAACATGAAAACGGAAGGAAAAGAAGGAACAAGTAAAATAATCGCCGCTAAAGTAATTATTCACAACTTCCAAGTGAGACCAAAAAAAACTTTGGGGGGAAAAAGGCAGAAGAACCCTCAAAAATAAAGCAGAAATTAATGTAACTAAATAAACTTTTAAAAGGCCTACGGAGGCATGCATAAAAAAGGCACTTTTTTTTATTTGTGTGTGGTGAATATGTGTGGATCATTCTGTAGGCTCGATCCTCCCGGTCGAAAGAAAAAATTTAAAGTAATTTTTGGGGACTTGAAGGTGTCTGGTGCTAAAGACACTTAAAAAAAAAAACCAGCTCTCTTAAAATTCTTCGGAGCAAAGCTGAGAGACGCTAAATGAGAAGTTAAAAGCAATGGTCACTAAATTCTCCACTTAGAGGAAAACATTTTAGCTGGGAAAGATGTTAGCTTTGTTGGGGAGACTATTAGCTTTCTTGGGAAGGATATTAGCGTTGTTAGGAAGGCTATTAGTTTAGCTGTGTAGGATATTAGCTTTCTTGGGAAAGATATTTGCTTTCTTGGGAAGGATATTAGCGTTGTTGGGAGGGCTGTTAACGTTATTGGGAAGGATATTAGCGGTTTGGGCAAACTATTAGCGCTGTTAGACAAGCTATTAGCGTTGTTTGAAGGCTATTATTGTTGGGATGGCTATTAACGTTGTTGCGAAGAATAGGAGTGTTGTTGGGAAGGCTATTAGCGCTGTTGGGAAAGCTATTAGCGTTGTTGGGAAGGACATTAGCGTTACTGGGAAAGCAGCGCCGCTGGGAAGGCTATTAGCGTTGCAGGGAGAACAGCGTTGCTGGAAGAGCTGTTAGCGGTACCGGGCACTGCTATTAGCGATGCTGAGAGAATGATCGTTACTGGGCACAGCTATTAGCATTGCTGGTAGAGTTATTAGCGTTGCTAGACACAGCAGTTGTTAGCGTTGTTGTGGTGGCTAGAACATCATTGTTACCAAGGCTGGTTTATTGCTTCCTGTCGTTGGTGTAAACACCGCCAGTGTTCCAGCTAAGCTAACGAAGCCCTTGGAAATCCCAGGGGAATTAAGACGCCGTACTGGCACTGCCATCTATGTTACGTGCGAGAAGTGCCTCTGGCACCCAGGAATAATTTCTTTATGAAATTATTACAAATATTATTGTTGCTATTATTATTATTATTATTATTATTATTATTACATGAATGCACCACACTCGTAGAGGTGATGCAGGTCCTAGGGAATGGGAAGCGATCAAGTTTGATGCGAGGAAAGGAAGGGTATTTTCAGTTCCTTTCATCAAGAGCCCTTCACCAGCATCAAGGCGCCCTCTTCACATCTGAAAGGGCTCGTTAGAAGACCTGGGGATATATATATCCGTGACGTGTTTGTGACGTCAGTCAGTCAGCTGATAGACTCCCACACAAGAGAGTTCCGTCACTCATCAGCTGACTTGCTAGTCCATACTTAAAAGAATTTATTTTATTTATTCTTATATTTATTTTTATTATTGTTTTAATTATTACTATTGTTATAGTTATTATTATTGTTTTTATTATTTTTGTTTTTATTATTATTATTATTATTAAGTGATTTCCAGAATTTTTTTTCCCTCCATCTCTTCGTTTTTATTTTGCACTGAACTCGAGAATGCCTCGTCCGATCAGCTTCAGACTTTCAACACTGAGATTCTAGGATTCTAGGAACAATTAGCACATGCAGGTGTCCTATGACCAGAGTTGTAGGACTCATTCCCAGCATCCTGGAATGTCTACGATAACTTGCAAAATCCTCTATAGTTTAAAAGTTCAGAAGAAGCTTCGTAATTCCACGACGGTGATGAGTGTAATTCAGTGAGTGTATTATCACTTTTGTCGATTTTGTGTGTAAAATAGTTTGTGGTTTTGGTTCCCTCTGAGTCAGGTTAAATGTATTTGAGTCTACCTCCATTCAAAGCAGGTGAAATTGCAGATCTAGAGAGTGTACAGAGATCCTTTACTGCACGTATAAGTTCTGTCAAGCACCTTAACTACTGGGAACGCTTCGAAGCACTTGACTTGTACTCGTTGGAACGCAGGAGGGAGAGATATATCATAATCTACACTTGGAAAATCTTGGAAGGAATGGTCCCAAATCTGCACACAGAAATCACTCCCTACGAAAGTAAAAGACTGGGCAGGCGATGCAAAATGCCCCCAATAGAAAGTAGGGGCGCCATTGGTACACTAAGAGAAAACACCATAAGTGTCCGGGGCCCAAAACTGTTCAACAGCCTCCCATCAAGCATTAGGGGAATTGCCAATAAACCCCTGGCTGCCTTCAAGAGAGAGCTGGACAGATACCTAAAGTCAGTGCCGGATCAGCCGGGCTGTGGCTCGTACGTTGGACTGCGTGCGGCCAGCAGTAACAGCCTAGTTGATCAGGCCCTGATCCATCGGGAGGCCTGGTCATGGACCGGGCCGCGGGGGCGTTGATCCCCGGAATAACCTCCAGGTAACCTCTTATAAATGGCTTAAATATTTAATGGCTGGTGTATCTAATGGCCAGAATACTAGCTGTTAAATTTAAGTATCTTCACCATGCGCCAAATCAACCAGGCTGTGTTGGATATGTGGGGCTGCGAGTCTCTAGCAGCAACAGCCTGGTTGACCAGACTAGCACCAGACGAACCTGGCCCATGGCCGGTCTCCGAGAGTAGTAAGACTCTCGAAACTCATCAAAGGTATATCAAATACAGTAATGTTTTTTCTTAACCTTGGAATCGTTTAATGCCTATTCTGATCGGTTTCAAATTTTCCGCCCTGGAGTGTTTCCCTCACAGGTTCCTCTTATTATTGGATTCCACAAGTCTCAGCTTTCCAGTGTTATTGAATGATATTGACTTCCAGGTATTAATAAAACCTTTGTTTTATTAGCTTCACAATATTAACATTCTTGTATAAGAAGCAACATTGACTTTGTAAATGGTCCAAGTCGGACCGAAACGTCGTCGTAAGCTCCTCTCTTCTATGTGCGGGTTATTTGTGTATTGTTCCAGTCACGGTATTGTGCCTTTTTTTGTTATTATTATTATTATTATTATTATTATTATTATTATTATTATTATTATGAAAAACTTGGTGACGTTGGATTCAGATCAGTTACTAGAGAATGCTTTTTCTGATAGGCTTGAAACTTTTAGTGTTGATGGGATTTATTTTAAAAGATAGTTCACCTTTCACTTTGAGCTGTGTAAATTTTAAATTTGCCAGTTTTATCAAAATGAATTGGTTTATAAGTAGCAAGTAGAGAATGTACCTTCTTATGCCGCACTCTGCACTGTTTCTTTCGCGTGAGTCGAGGTAGAGCAGGCTGGGGTTACGCAGTACCGGGGATACTTTCCCTAGGATCGCGCACCGACCGAAATACATCTAGTTACCGTTGTTATTATTCATAGGAAGAGCTAAGCCCGTAAGGGTGTTCAGAGTGCCTAGGAAGGGAATTATATTAAGTTTGATTCCAGTGGCAGAGTAGCTTTAGCTCCTTGGATCAAGAGCCCTTTACCAGCATTCCAGAAACCCCCTCCCCATAACACTGAGTGTCATTAGTAACAGTCATGGAGGAGCGCTAAACTCGTAAGGGTCATGCAAGGGAGGTAAAAAACTTAAAGATAGCTCTATTTCTTCGGATCAAGAGCTTTTTTTCCAACATGCACCAAGTGAAACGCTGGAACGTGATTTCGCCCCCCTGGATAGGCTGTGTTACCCTTACGAGTTTAGCGCTTCATCCCCCGTGAATACAGCGATACTTCTCTTGTTGGAAACCTCCGCTTCTGCAGTGCTGCGTGCTCCTGGTGGGTTTAGTGCTTACTTCGGATTATAATTACAATAATTCGCATTAACAGTGATCTTTAACGTTCTTATTAACTGGTGATCATTGTGAAGTCTGCGGGAGCTTGAGCTTGTAACTTTGTGGGGGAGAATTAAGAGAGTTTGTGTTTGAAAGAGTCACAAGGACAGAAGCAGTGAGACACAAGGACAGAAGCAGTGAGACACAAGGACAGAAGCAGTGAGACACAAGGACAGAAGCAGTGAGACACAAGGACAGAAGCAGTGAGACACAAGGACAGAAGCAGTGAGACACAAGGACAGAAGCAGTGAGACACAAGGACAGAAGCAGTGAGACACAAGGACAGAAGCAGTGAGACACAAGGACAGAAGCAGTGAGACACAAGGACAGAAGCAGTGAGACACAAGGACAGAAGCAGTGAGACACAGTGACAGGCAGTGAGACAGGCAGTGAGAAACAGAGGGACAGAAGAATACAGAGAGAGAGAGAGAGAGAGAGAGAGAGAGAGAACAAGCTTCCTACCGTGAGGAGTATTGAAGTAAGACCTGTGTGTGCCAATACAAGAGGCAATAAAAGGCCATGTTGTGTGACCGCTGACGCTGCTATTGTCCTCGCTAAGAATGACACCACCATAAAAACTGCACTGCCTTCTGCTGCTGCTGCTGCCACCCTGGCCAGAGTATCGGGAACACTAGCCTCGTTACCGAAACAAAGGCTACGCCAGGAATCCTTGCGTGTCAGCTTTAAAAGTCAACCTTTCGGTGTGTGTGTGTGTGTGTGGTTGCAGGGGCCGATTCATAGCTCCTGGCCCCGCCTCTTCACTAGGTCCACTCCCTGCTCCATGAGCTTTATCATACCTCTTCTTAAAGTTGTGTATGGATCCTTCCTCCTCTACATCACTTTCCAGACTATTCCACTTCTTGTGTGTGTGTGTGTGTGTGTGTGTGTGTGTGTGTGCAAGTGTAAATTTCGAGACTTGGGCGAACTGTTTATTTCGGCTTCAGTCAGGGACCATCTTCGGGTCATAAAATAATTCGAAGAGTAAGCTGAGATTATTTTATATGAGGAGCCAAGATCCTTTAGTGGTGGTAGTGCACGCTCGATACTCCGTCTGGCAGAAGCTCGACATACATACTGCTTAGGCCTTAGGCAAACATGTAAGTCCTGGAGAGACGAGAGGTGAGGTGGAGCTGCCTGTATATTAAAGTCTCCTGTACGTGGTCAGGCAGCGGTCGTTCACTCGCTGCCTGAACCTGTTTCCTATACCTGCTTCCTGTATCTACTTCCTGTTCCTGCTGCCTGTTTCTGCTGCCTGCTTCTTGTTAGTTTAGGTAATGAAGTCACTAGCTTAGCGTGTCTAGCGTTCTCTTCAAATATTCAACACCTTCACGTGTATCTGAGCGGGAACCAGGAAGAGAGAGGGGGGAAAGAGAGAAAGAAAGAGAGAGAGAGAGAGAGAGAAATAGAGAGATTACAGCACTTCGACGTATCTCGCACTTGCTCGACAGTAGGGGTTGCAAGATTCTGTATGAGGCACAAGTACGCTCACACCTTGAGTATGCTCCACTTTCTTGGTTTGCCTGCCCCCCCCTCTCATCTGCGACTGCTTGACAGAGTAGAGAACAGAGCAAGACGTCTCATCTCTCGCCTGGACTCATCCTGGGTAGACCTATCATTTCAGCAGAGCCTTCAACACAGGAGGAATGTGGGCAGCCTTACTGTTATGTACAAGGCCAATATTGTCAAGGTATCATACTTGGTTCTACTTCGAGGACAGCAAGAAGCAACCTTCTGTACCACAAGACGGGCAGAAAGCAGTAACTTCACTCTGGCTGTACCCTTCTCCAGAACATACTCACCCCTCCTACTCCCTCTAGTATTATTATTATTATTATTTATTTTGACCCCTGAATGGGTCACAATGTATATACTGTATATTACCTGTTAATATAATTTTATATTCTTATATTTGCGATATTAGCTAAATCGTAATTATATTGCTTTATATTATTATTTGACTTAGTTATATTATTAGGTAGGATGTAACATTTATATATTATTCAGTGTTCATAGTTCGTGACTGTTAAGTACCTGACAGCATTGTCTAACTACTGTAATTATCGCTCCACTCGTTTGGCTGCCCGCTTCTCTGTAGTTGCTGGGCAGCAGCAGTCCACAGAGAGTCACGTGATCAGGGTGGGGTGATCACACCTCACCTGGAGGAGAGACTGCCTGGGCTGCGCTAGCTCTTGTCTGTTTGACGTTGCTTCCAACAAGACGTGCCTCTCTAGCTCTTCCTTGCTGGTCCTTGTTGGAAGATCGTCTCTGTCGTTTTCTTGTTGTTGGTTCTGTATAACTCTGTTCACAGAGCATAGCCTAGACTTAGTGATTTTCGACGTTGTACTGAGGTTGTGTGTCGCAGTGACACTCTGAGAAACTCAGGTCCTGAGCTGTAGCTTCTGACCTAATTTGTACTGGTATCTGTGTACTGTCACAGTTGGGGATTCTCTAATGCTGAACTTAGATTCAGTAGGATGGGAGTTTTGTGACTTTCGTGGAGGATCTGCAGATGGTCCCTACTTAATGTCGTTATATTATCTCCTTGTTCCTGATTCTGTGTCGCTGTTGCTTGTTATATTGCTGTTCGGCTTATCAGTCGTTTTATTGTTCAAGGAAACTGTTCTGATTGCCAGGTTGTTCAAGAAGTTAGTATATGTGAGGACTTTTAGTCAGTCACTGGTTAAGTCTAGTCGAGTCTTGAGACAGCAAACTACTTAGAGCACTTACACACATACACACAAACTTGTATATATTAGTATTATGTTATTAAATGCTAACAGTGTACCAGACGGTACTTAAAAGCCATAAAGATGTGACATGTGCCTTCAGCACAATACTACTGTACACCAGAGAAGTGTACCAACTTGTATCCTATATTATATTAAATTAATTACTTTAATTTTCTTTGATCTTATACGCCTAGACAACTTTATTGTTATTAATAAACTTATTAAATTTTAATTTCTTTAGTTAGTAGCCTACCAGTTGTAATACTGAAGCACTATTGAATCTTACTAAATTCTAATGGATAATTGGACCAGGATACTGACTACTTGTTACGAAAACCCAGTAACAGGCTGGATGCTAGAAGGGCAATCCTTTCTAGTGTTCACTGGAGATCTCTATGCTTATTAGATATCGAGTTTTTTTTGTAACATTTCTTTAATTATTTTTATTTTTAATTTATTATTATTTATATTTTTTTTATTCTTATTATTGATATTTTATTTTATTATCATTATTATTGAAGGGTTTAGGTTATGTTAGATTAGGTTAGGTTTCCTGACGCGGGTCTTAGATGATGACCCGCCATTGGAGCTTTTGGTCATCTGACCGAGGCCTTCCGTTGGCTTACCCCTCCACCCCTTTAAAAATTATGGTCTTAGTTATAACCATTCGGATTGAAGGGGAAGCGGTAAACCCCAGTGGTTGGCACAGGAGCCGGGAATAAGTTGGAACTCTGGTTGCTAGTATTGTACCACTGGTGAGGCAGTGGGAACAGGTGTTGTCCCTTGTCTGGAGCTATATTTGTACAGATATTACCTCTGAAGGAGTGGTACGTGCCTTGATGCCGGTGGAAGGGCTCTTGATCTCAGTAATTAGGGTTCCCCTCTCCCCTTCCTCGATTAAACCTAGTCGGAAGTGTTGGGTAGTTGGTTAATTTTGCCTAGCTTAGTCATACCTGAGATGGTTCCTTGTTCTCTCTCTCAGCTTAGAGAGAGAGAGAAGATGGAGGAATGTAGGCAATTCTCTTCTTCACAGCTCCCTCATTGTGATGCATTGCCTCTGATACATATATCATCTCCATCAGCTGACCTCCTGAGACAGGTGATGCTGCAACCGTGAGGGAGAGAGAGGTGAGGGAGGGAGGGAAGGGAAGGGGAGGGATTTATATATATATATATATATATATATATATATATATATATATATATATATAAATATATATAATATAACCTAGTCTAACCAAACCTGAGCCTGAACTGATTTAGCCTAACCTAATCTAACATTAACCTAACCTAACATTAACCTAACCTAGCCTAACATTAGCCTAACCTAACATTAACCTGACCTAGCCTAACATTAACCTAACCTAGCCTAATTAACAGGATTTAAACGTAACCTAAAAACTATGCGAAGAACATGGAAAATATATCGCTTATAGTAGCGTAAAAAACAAACGTAAGATGATGATGATTGAAGGATAATGGAAAGTGAGGGTAGAACTGTGGTGGAGTGGTAGTGGAGGGTAGAACTGTGGTGGAGTGGTAGTGGAGGGTAGAACTGTGGTGGAGTGGTAGTGGAGGGTAGAACTGTGGTGGAGTGGTAGTGGAGGGTAGAACTGTGGTGGAGTGGTAGTGGAGGGTAGAACTGTGGTGGAGTGGTAGTGGAGGGTAGAACTGTGGTGGAGTTCTTATGTTCTTCTGTTTTTGTTATTATAGGACGTATAATAAGTTTGAGTTAATATTATTATCGTACAAAGCCAATGTTAAAGAGATAGAGAGAGAGAGAGAGAGAGAGAGAGAGAGTGAGAGAGAGAGAGAGAGAGAGAGAGAGAAAGCAAACAGAGTGGCAGACTGTCAGACATACAGACATTCTCACGGGCCAGCACCACCGTCAGGTGTCTGGGTTCGTATTGAAAATCGCTCCAGACACTGAATATACAATGTTTGTGATCTGAGGTGCTGCTGCTGGAGGCTTCGGCCAACACAACACCCACCAACACCACACAACACCCACCAACACCACACAACACCCACCAACACCACACAGCACCCACCAACACCACACAGCACCCACCAACACAACACAGCACCCACCAACACCACACAACACCCACCAACACCACACAACACCCACCAACACCACACAACACCCACCAACACCACACAACACCCACCAACTCCACACAACACCCACACAACACCCACCAATACCACACGTCAATACACAGTACCACACATCACAACAACACACAACATCACACATCAACACACAGCACTCAACACCACACAACAACACAATATTCAACACCACACAACACAACACATAACACCACAACACACCACACAGTAACAACACCACACAGTAACAACATAACACATAACACCACACAACACATAACACCACACAACACCACACAAAACTCGCCACAGACTGACTTCACAATTCCTCACTGAGTGTTAATGTTAAGTTAGAGTCTTGCCAGCAGCTTACAAAGTTACAACAAGTGGCGCTGTCTCCGCTACTCACTATTTTTTTTTTTTTGGTCCGTATTGTTTTCTGAAGTAAGATCAAAGTTCGAGAATTTTTTTTTAGAGAAAAGTTCATTTAACTTAAATAATTCTTTTTTTCGTAAAGTACTTACAGTGCACTTATCATTCTGAAAAATAGGAACAGTATCTTTGAAAGAAGTTATATATATAATTGTGTGTGTGTGTGTGTGTGTGTGTGTGTACAAGAATTGCGAACAAGCGACACAGGATGTAGAACAACCACAGAGAAGTTGAATGCTAGCTCTAGGCCTTTCGTGTTGCAGTCAGCACATCAGGAGCTTACAAAGTTGCTGAAATGAGTAAGTAATTGTGAAGGCTTACTCAGCCCTGTAACAACTTCAGACAGTATTACCAAGGCTGGCTCCTCCTCAGGAAAATTAATGAATAGAAAAATAAATAATAATTCACAGAGATAAACACTTTATTATTTATTAAAGCAAACATAAAACAAGGAAACATGAAAGGTATATCCTATTTGAAAGAAAAATGAAATGAAAAAATGACATTTGAACTCAACACTAATATATATGTATTGATAATGGGGTGTCTGGTGGAGGTTGACACAGTTTTGTAGAAATCGTAGCCGTTGCTGATGATGTGGGGGGGGGGGGTCGCAGGTGTTGGTGGCAACCCAACGGCTCGTACTTCACAGAGTAGCCGTGAATAATTAGTCCAAATGACAGGAAAGCAGGTTCGTTACCACTGCTATGATGAGGGTCATGGGACGTCTCAGGACTTTAGTTCATCTCCATCAATTCTTCTCTCTCGTTGGTTGGCAGGTGACCCAATCTGTCATTCCAAGCTGTAAAGAGAGACAGGTTACCCACTGCTTAAGAAATCACTCTCCCTGATAAGTACAATACCTAAAAGACGTGGTGATTATTAAAATATTTATGAGAGATCAAGGCTGAAGGGACTAAGTTTATTATTGGTCAAAAGTGAAGCTTTCAACCAAATAGTCCACCAAAATATGAGCAGGCGTGTACTTACAGTAGTGCTGGGAGCTGTGAGTCGAGTGATTACTGTTTGACCGGAGCCCCACACGTCACCTTTCGGGGTGGGGGAAAAAGGGGGGGATAGCGGGAGCTAGACTTCCCCTACCTTAACAAGTAGCCGGCAATCAAACTATTGTTACCATGTACTTGCTCGATACTCCTATCTGTTGAACTTTTCCCTCACACTCCCCCATACCAAGACTTATAGTCAAGGAGTATAAGAAGAATAGGCGAGGAAAAAGTTTTAACACGTGGAAGTCGCGTAAGGCAACAAATCTTCTACTGACTGTCACAACTTAACCAGTCAGAGAAATAATTGGATGAACCATTGATATACACAATATGGAACTTAAAAGCTTGGAGAGCCAATGTCCACCTCAAGAGGCGACTGTTGGTTCCCTTAAAAGTTTCTAGGTATATCAAAGGTTTGTGATCCGTTTCTAAAATGAATTCTTTTCCCAGTAAATAAAATTTAAGCTTGGAGATACCCCACACAAGGGCCAAACATTCGTTTTCTATGGTGGAGTATCTTGTTTCTGCTGGAAGGAGTTTCCGGCTTAGGAAGTATACAGGGAAGGGAGTACCATCATGGTATTGTAGTAACACCGCACCTAAGCCAGTATTGGAGGCATCAGTTCTTAAACAAAATGTTTTAGAAATATCTGGAATCTTAAGTATAGGGTCTTTCGAGAAGATATTTTTAATCTCATTAAACTTTTCCCGAGCTACGTCAGAAAGTTCAAGAGGTTCCTTCACAGACTTTAAGGAAGTCGGATAAGATGCCTATAAGATCAGTAAGGTTCGGGATAAACCGTGCATAAAAATTTACAGAACCAAGAAAGCTACGCATGACCTTCTTGGTTTTGGGGAATTTAAATTCTAATAAAGCTTTGATCTTACTGGAGAGAGGCTGCAAAGAGTTATTAGAAAGTATCAGTCCAAGATATCTAATCTTGTTATACCCAAGGAAGCATTTCTTCGGCTTGGCAGTGAGGCCATGTGAGCGTAACCTACGCAAAACTGATGTTAATGTTTGGATATGTTTGCCCCACGTGGATGTCATTACGTAAATGTTATCAAAATAAACTGAAACATTTGGCATATTACCCAAGACCTTTCTCATCAGTCTCACGTAGGTAGCACAGGCAGTTACCAAACCGAAGGGCATAGTTCTATACTGCATCAGTCCTTGGTGTGTAGGAAAAGCGGTGTACTGCTATCGCTATCTATTAAGGGCATAGGCTCAGCATCCCACCGAGTTATAGCATTAAGGCCTCTGAAGTCAATAGCAAGTCTATATGAATTATCCTCCTTCTTAACCATGACTACTGGTGAGCAATATGCAGATACTGAAGGTTCAATGATCTTTAGTTTTAATAATTTGTCTACCTCTCGGTCAAATGCATCCCTAAGGTGAACTGGAACTGGGTATAATTTCCGTTTGATAGGATTGTCCGTCACTAAGTCAATCTTATGGACTACCGTGGAGGTAACACCTGGAATATCAGTAAAGACGTCTGAGAAGTTACTCACACATTGAAGTAGTTCATGTCTCTTATGGTCATCCAAAGATTCATTAATATTAATGTTGGTTGCGCCCGAGTGGTCAAGAGTCACCAAGTCATGTAGTTCTCTATCATAGTCTGAGTTAGAGGTGTCAATTACGCACACCTTACATTCTTCAGTTGTCTTATCAAGTTCGTGTGGAAAAACTAAGTCAAAGTTATTAAGGCAGTTAACCGAATTTCTTCGGTAATATTTCTTAAGGATGTTTATATGATAGAGCTTAGGTTTCCCCTTGACTTCTATGAGGTAATCAACCTTCCCACAATTTTTTAATACTTTATATGGACCTTTCCATGTTACTAATAATTTATTTGACTTGATGGGCAAAAGCACCAGAACTTCATCCCCTACTTTAAAACTTCTCCTCTGACTTTTGGAATCAAAATAGGTTTTGTACTGGTCCATTGACAAGTTTAAGTTTTTCGAAACTATGTCAGAGGTCTCCTCAAGTTTGGATCTAAGGTCAAGGAGAAACTGATAAGAAGACTGAACCTCAGCCTTTACGTCCTCATTAGTCCATAAGTCATGAAGGATGGACAATGGACCTCTGGCCTGTCTACCATAGAGAAGTTCAAAAGGTGAAAACCCCAAAGAGTCACTGGGAACTTCCCTCATGGCAAACAAAGCACAGGGTAGGTAACGATGCCACTCCTTAGGTTTAAGGGAGCAAAGTTTCCTTAAAATAGACTTGAGAATCGAATGCTGGCACTCAATCCTCCCATTACAGCTGGGATGATATGGTGTGGTGAAGAGAGGCTTCACTCCCAGAAGTTGGTAGAGATGTTGCATTAAGTCCGATGTGAATTGTGTCCCACGGTCAGACAAAATTTCTCTAGGAATGCCCACTCTGGAGAAGATGGACAAAAGGGCTTCAGCCACCTCTGTAGTAGTTATGGTCTTTAAGGGTACGGCTTCAGGGAAACTCGAAGCATAATCAACTAATGTTAATATATATCTATGTTCCCCAGATGAAAGTGGTGATAAAGGACCAACGATGTCAATAGCTACTCTTTCAAAGGGTACCGTAAAGACTGGCATTTTGACCATAGGTACTCGCCTGGTACCTCGGGAGGATGACAGTTGGCAAACTTTACACGATCTACAATAGGTAGTGACATCTGAGGACATTTTTGGCCAAAAATAGGTTTCCCTAATTTTATTTAAGGTTTTACGATGCGAGAAATGTCCGGCCACTGGCAGGTCATGAGCCATTTTAAGAACAGTCTCTCTGCATTGACTTGGAACAACTAAGATGGAATAGTCTGTCTCATCTGAATTTAATTTGAATACTGACTTATACAAGATACCTTTTATATATTCAAATTTATATGAAAAGTTTTTCCTTTGGATAACTTGATTTTGTTTAGCGGCATTATGGCACTTCTGAAGAGAAGGGCAATTACGTTGTAAATTGACAAAGGAGTCCTTATATATATCTAAAGGACTAAAGTCAGGGAAAATCAAAGGATGGACAGAAGGAGAAGCCTGGGCTTTGGTCTGAGCCCTAGTCAAGACATTTATAGTATCGGAGGTGATATCTTCACTTTCATCTAACAAGTGAACCGGTGATCCTACTACCTCGCTTTCGAGAGTAGCATCTCTGGTTTTTAATCCCACATGAATCTCACGAGACATTGTCTCATCTGAACTTTCGAGGGGCTTCTCTGACTCTACAGGAAGAGGATCTGAAAAGCCTATGTCCATCTTTGGTAATGAAAGGTCAACCTCAGAAGGAAGAATGGCACCTTTTACATTACCTATTAGTACAGAGCAAGAAGTGATGGGAGCTAGTACGGCTTCAGACCAACCTGTGAACCATTTAGACCTAATGTAACAACGGATGGTAGGAAAAGTGTCCGTATGGCCCAAGTAGTCTGAAAGTATAGCAGAGGAATGAGTTTCTTTAAGATTAGGGAACAGCTTATTAGAAATGACTAAACATGTGCATCCAGTGTCTCGTAAAATGGTAGATACATTAAGTCCATTAACTGTTCCTGAACAGAAGGGTGCTTGGTCATTGCAGTCTTTAAAACATCTTCCAACTTTTTGGACCTTCTTAGAAGGACAATCTGGACGTTTATGTCCCTTAACACCACACAAATGACAAACAGGAATAAAAGAAGTCATTTTACTTTCCACTAGAGGCTTTGATTTCTTAAGATCTGATGAACCCTTGCCCTTAGGGTTCGATCCCTTTAGGTCTTTATAGGAATTGTGAGCCTCAGCATACTGGTCAGCAGCCTCAGCAACTTCATCAGCTTTAATCAGGTTACGTTCTCTAATGAATGTTCGTATCTGGTGGGGAAGAGCTGTCATGAACTGGTCAGCAACCATGAAGTCTCTAAGAGATTCATAACTGTGATCAATTCCTGAACTCTCTATCCAAAAGTCAAACAAACGAAAGAGTGTTACCTGTAACTGCTGAAAGTTTTGGCCCGGCTGTAAGGTGGCATACCTGAAATCTTTCCTGTAAGAATTTGTGGTTTTTTGATATGCTATAAGGATCGCCTTCTTCAGTAGGTTATAATTACATATGATATCCTGTGACAAAGTTGCATAGATATTCCAAGCTGTACCAGAAAATAACATTCCTAACCTGGTAGCCCAGGTGTCAGCAGGCCATTCACAGAAGGTAGCAGTATTTTCGAACCTGATAATGTATGAAGTAATGTCTTCACCCTCTGTGAAGGGAGGTAAATTAGGTGTTGGAATATGTGCCCTAGCTGCATGATGTTCAATTACTCCTTCCTCTAATTGTTGTTGTGTAAGAGTTAACTTTTTATTCTCTAATTCAAGGCGAGCTTTTTCGAGCTCGCAATCCCTTTCCCTCTCTCTTAATTCATGTTCTCTAGCTTTTTCCTCACGTTCTCTAGCTCTTTCCTCAACTTCTCTATCCTTTGCTCTTTCCTCAAGTTCTCTTAATTTTCCTCACGTACTCTTGCTCTCTACTCACGATCAAGTCTATCACACTCCTTTTTGTCTTCTCTCTCTCTTTCTAACTGTCTATCTTGGTTTTCTCTTTCAATTCGATCTCTCTCCTTTTTATCCTCTCTTTCTCTTTCTGTCTTTCTTGGTTCTCTCTATTCTTTCTCTCTCCTTTTCCTCTTTTCTTTCGATTCTCTCTCTCTCCTTTGCAATTCTTTCCTGGATTTTAGCATTAATGAAAGATTCTAAATTTTTTCCTGTTATTCCTAACTTCCAGCATTCATCCAAAACTGGTATTCCTCCATACTTGCAAGAATAACTTAAACTACCAGGGAAAAAATGAAATGTCTCAAAGAAAGCGGAGGGTTCAATTCCTGCTCCGCTCAAACTGTAAATAAACCAGAGGGCTCGATCCCTGCTTCAATTAAACAATATGTATTAATTAAAACGAAGGGTTCTATGCCAGCTCCGAGCAAACAGTAAGTAGAATGGGGTCCCTTGACCATCCAATCTTTTCACCAACAAATCAAGAGTGTCCTACTACAGTTCCCTTGATATGATAAAGAGCTCAATGAAACAAATTGTCACTGGAAAATCTCGGGTCCCTAGAGTCTAATCCTCCAAAGTGTTTCAAGCTCACACAAAAATAGGTGGCAGAATTAACTAGTATTCCTGCCTTGACTTGACTGACAATAAATTGAGACTATAACAATCACCAAATCTTTTAAATACCTGTACTGTAGTCCTACCATAGAGGATGATTACTCATGGCTGGTGGTAACCGTCTGTGGTATGCAGCGTTGAAGTTCCAATGGTAGATTCGAGATGGAGTTGAATCTTGATTCATTCGAGTTGATCCTGGCAAGGTCGCCACTTGTGAAGGCTTACTCAGCCCTGTAACAACTTTTAGACAGTATTACCAAGGCTGGCTTCTCCTCAGGAAAATTAATGAATAGAAAAAGAAATAATTCACAAAGATAAACACTTTATGATTTATTAAAGCAAACATAAAACAAGGAAACATGAAAGGTATATCCTATTGGAAAGAAAAATGAAAAATGAAATGAAAAAATGACATTTGAACTCAACGCTAATATATATATATTGATAATGGGGTGTCTGGTGGAGGTTGACACCGTCTTGTAGAAATCGTAGCCGTTGCTGATGATGTGAGGGGGGGGGGGTCGCAGGTGTTGGTGACAACCCAACGGCTCGTTCTTCACAGAGTATAGCCGTGAATAATTAGTCCAGATGACAGGAAAGCAGGTTCTTTACCACTGCTATGATGAGGGGTCATGGGACGTCTCAGGTCCGTCTCCATCAATTCTTCTCGTTGGTTGGCAGGTGACCCAATCTGTCATTCCAAGCTGTAAAGAGAGACAGGTTATCCACTGCTTAAGAAATCACTCTCCCTGATAAGTACAATGCCTAAAAGACATGGTGATTATTAAAATATTTATGAGAGATCAAGGCTGAAGGGTAAATAAGTTTATTATTGGTCAAAAGTGAAGCTTTCAACCAATAAGTCCACTAAAATATGAGCAGGCGTGTACTTACAGTAGTGCTGGGAGCTGTGAGTCGAGTGATTACTGTTTGACCGGAGCCCCACACGTCACCTTCCGGGGTGGGGGAAAAAGGGGGGTATAGCCAAAGATGAAGGAAACAGTAGCTGATCATGTGCGACGTTGCCACGTGTGTCAAGTGACAGGCAAGCCAGTGCACACACCTCCACCTACACCTCTCACTATGAGCTCTAGTAGCAAAGTTCATTTCATCTGGACTAGACATTGTTCAGATTTGTTCAAAAGGTTGAAGCATCTGCTTTCCCCTGCTCTTGTGTTGAAGAGTCCTAATTTCAATCTTTCCATCTTTTTACATATAGATGCGAGTTGTTATGCAGTGGGTGCTGTGCTGCTCCAACAGTCAACATCCACTAACATTCTCCATCCTATATGTTACTATTCATCTAAACTTAAACGTCACCAGGAAAATTATGCCACTATTGAGAAAGAGGCTTTAGCTCTTGTGGTGTCCTTGGAACATTTTGACGTGTATTTGGGAACTTCCCCATTTAAAATTAATGTAATTTTATGCCCAAATACCTTTTGTTACTTGCTATGTCAAATTCAGTAAAGTAACTTAATCCCTCCAGCCCATATTAACTATATATACTCATGTCTAATTATTATATTTATATATTCACAGTAGTGATGTGTATAAGGAGGAGACATAAGCTGAGTAATGAGTGGGTAGTGTTGTGTGGGCGATGTACTGCGTGACGCAACACTGTCCTGCCGCAGAACCCCCCCCCCTCACTACACTCCTTAAGCTGTTTAATACTCAGATGTCCATACTGCATAGCATTCCACAACCACTACTTAAGAGTGGAATGCTGCCTCCTATTATGCTGTCGACTCTACTATATTCGAGCCTCAACGTGCCCTACTCATCTGCGCTATCCTGTTTCTACACTGATGTATGCAGAGATACGATACTGTGTACTGCCCTAGTACTAGGGGCATATCCTAGTGACAGACGCTGTGAAATTGTAGAGGTGCTTGGCACAAGAGAGACTCTGATTAATGTTTATATTAAATTGTATTGATATGAGTAATCAGTAATAATGTGATAGACATTAATGCAACTCCTAGTGCGACCGTTTGTCTTGTTGGGGGGGGGTGTTGCAACCCCTGAATGGGTTGCAAAATATATAATGTATATTATGATTTTGAATATAATGTATATATATAATTATCACCTTTTCATATAATTTTATATTGCTTATATTTGCGATAATAGCTAAATCGTAAATATATTGCTTTATATTATTATTATTTGACTTAGTTATGTTGTTAGGTAGGATGTTACATATTATGTGCTCAGTTCAAGTCTTGATTGTCTAACTACTGTAATTATCGCTTGTGGCTCGTTAGACTGCCGGCTTCTCGTTGTTGCTGGGCAGCAACCCACGAAGCTATCACGTGATCGAGGGGGGTGTCCTCACCTCGCCTGAAGTATTCAGTCTGGTCTAGACTCTCTTGGTGGTTGGACAGATTGTCTGTCTCATTATTCTTGTTCTGTAGAACTCTGTTCACAGAACATTGTACAGACTTAGTGATTTTCGACGTTGTACTGAGGTTGTGTGTCTCATAGACACTCTAAGTAACTCAGGTCCTGAGCTGTAACTTCTCACTTAACCTGTACTGGTATCTGTGTATTATCACAGTCGGGGATTTTCTTATGCTGAACTTAGATTCAGTAGTATGGGAGTTTTGTGACTTTTGTGGAGGATCTGCAGATGGTCCCTACTTAGTGTCGTTATATTATCTCCTTGTTCCTGATTCTGTGTCGCAGTTGCTTGTTATATTGCTATTGGGCTTAGCATTCTTTTTGTTGTTCAAGCAGACTGTTCTGATTGCCAGTTGGTTAAGAAGTTAGTTTATTTGAGGACTTGGTCGGTCACTTGTTTAAGTCTAGTCGAGTCTTGAGACATAGCGAACTACTTAGAGCACTTACACACATACACACTTACTTGTACATATTTGTAATATCTTATTAAATGTTGATGTACCAGACGGTACTTAAGAATTATAAATGTGATATGTGCTTTCAGCACAATAATATTGTACTCAAGAGAAGTGATGTTATTTTGATTACTGTGATTAATTTAATTTAATTTGATAATATACCTCTAGACTTAATAAATTTATTAAATTTTAATTTCTCTAGTTAGTAGCCTACCAGTTGTAATCCTGAAGCACTATTGAATCATACTGAATTCTAATGGATAATTGGACAAGGATAGTGACTAATTGTTACGAAAACCCAGTAACAGGCTGGATGCTAGAAGGGCAGTCCTTTCTAGTGTTCACTGGAGATCTCTAAAGCTTTTAGAATCGCGTTTTTTTGTAAGTCACTGTGGATAAAAAATTACGCGAGGTTTTGTAATCATTGCATAAAACACAGTGGATGTTGTAATGAAAAGAAAATCACTTTTTCTAAATAAGCTTTTGTTTTGGCAGCACTTCGACCTGTTAAGACCCTCATCACGACACGATAACGCTCGACATCGAGCGAAACGTGCTCGAAATCAAAGCTTGCTCCTCATACTCTCTCTTTCCTTTCCAAGAACCCAATTTAAAACACATTCACCACTTGCCTTTATTGAACAGGAGAATAAAGCATTCTCGTTGTTAAATTTATTTTCTCATAATGAAAAGGCCGCGAGAAAACTCGCAATGTCTTCGGGGAAAAATGGCTAAAAGTTATGCTCTTGAAGAACACGAGGGAATTATTTCAGTGGGATCTTCTTGTAGCCTCGTTTAGTACGTGGCGGTAACTCAAATTATTTACCACCCAGCCGAGAAAATTGCGAAACGAGGCAGTTTTAAGTGTGATATCCGCGCCGTTGTACCGGTGATGTTTGTAGGGAGTTCGGCGAGTGCTGGGTTCGTTGATTGCTGGGTTCGTTGAGTGCTGGGTTCGTTGAGTGCTGGGTTCGTTAAATGCTGGACTCGTTGAGTGCTGAGTTCGTTAACTGCCGAGTATGGGAAACATGAGTCGTGATTGTTTTCCGACGGAAGCAACGACAATAAGTTCTTAATGACGAAATTACCCGAAGTCGTTAGCTCTAGCGGCCTGGAGTCATTTTCTCTCTCTCTCTCTCTCTCACACACACACACACACACACACACACACACACACACACACACACACACACACACACACACGCACACAGATACACACATACACACATACACATACACACACACACACACACACACACACACACACACACACACACACACACACACACACACATACACACACACACACACACACACACACACACACACACACACACACACACACATACACCGGAGACAGACCACAACTCTTGATTATTGTAACTTCTATGAAATTACGATTTTAACTTTTCTGGCAGTTCTCTTTTTTTTTTCCTGAGGACCGGGAAGTACAGTGACAGTCTCTCGCGCACCCTCACACGGAAAGTACCTTAAAGACAGTAGACATAAAGTAAAACTTTGGGATGAAGCATCAGCATGGGAGAGAATAACAAGTGGGGTTCCACAAGGATTAGTCTCGAGACCGCTAATCTTCTTGTGTAGTGCAGTTTCTTTTAAATGGGATTGATAAATGGCACATCCAGAATTGACCAGGGAATGGAAAGGCATTCGTGGTACGTTATTCATTTTTCGATGTATCAGTCACAGTTAGGAAAAAATTGCACTGTATTCAGCTTGATAGGAGAGTTGACTAAACATCCAGAGAGGATTCAGTCTTACGTGACTGACGATATAAATTTCATGAAGGGACAAAGAAGGCAGGACAATTATGAGTTTTAGAGTAAACCTGGATGCAAATGTGGATTTTACAAGTGGCTGATCGAGTTCAATCCAAACAAATGCATGGTCTTCTAGATTAGAGATGAGAGAAGACCGAAGACAGACTACAGTCTCTTGGGAAGAAAGTGCAAGTGTTGTAAAAAGAAAATTATTTGGGGGGTTAATATGACAGTGCACTAGAGGTGCAAATGAATGTGTACTCACTTATATGTGGTTGCAGGGGTCGATTCACAGCTCCTGTCCCCACCTCTTCGTTTTTGTGTGTGTATAGGTAAGGATGGGCGCCGGGTGGAACTCATCCAGATATGTTTTGTTTGTGTGGGTCTTGACTCAGTTTCTCTCTCTCTCTCTCTCTCTCTCTCTCTCTCTCTCTCTCTCTCTCTCGAAATAAAGCTGTCTCATTATGCTGGGCGGCTTTTCTTATTCTTTATCCTTTTCATTCTCGTTTCTTAATATTTACCCCTCTAGGAAGGCTCCTTGACGCTGGTGAGGGGCTCTTGATCTAGGGAATTGGATCTGTGCTCCAGTTCCCTAAATTGAGCTTGAATACCTTCCATCCCCCCACATGCGCTGTATAATCCTACGGGTTTAGCACTGCCCTATGATTATAATAATAATTCTTAGTATTTCTTACTCTTCCTCATCGTTTATTCGTCTCTCAATTATTATGTCACATTGTTCTTTAAGTAATTCCCAATATTCCTTCCTGTACCTCCTCATTTTCCTTCTTTTATTGTCTCTCATTTCTAATTTATTTTAAACTTTCTTCACCTTCCTTCTCCTGTTAAAAGTGTGTTAGAACCTTGTAGGCAAATTAGCCAAAATGTATTTAGTCAGAATTTTTTGATGGATATCGTAGCCGAGGTTGAAAAAGTGAGTTAAAGTGCCGAGAGGGAGAGAGAGAGAGAGAGAGAGAGAGATAATAATGAGAATTAGAAGATTTAAAGAAAGGCTGTGAGTAACAGAGTCGGTAAATTTCTCCCACGCGCAAAGAAGTAGAAAGGAATGAGAGTGCTAAAGAATGAGGGAGACAGGGTTAGAGGCAGTAAAGAGGAGATAAGAGCCAGGGGGAAAAGTTGCCACGTGAAAAGCTGGAACGGAAGAGGAGTTATAAGCTTGATAAGCCTGACTCCTTTGATGGAAATCCAGTGAGTGGCTAAACTACCTAACTATGACCGGAAAACCAGTAAATTACTTAGTTACAAACACACACACACACACACACACACACACACACACACACACACACACACACACACACACACCACACATCGTACAGCGAGCATCGTACATCAGGCATCTGGATGGACGTCCCCTCTGACCAGTAACGTACAAATCACCTGTTTTGTGGTTGGCGGGAAGTCTGAGTGATAGAGCCGGCCCAGCGGTCACTGGTAACTCGCTATCTAAACCCTGCTCCAGAGCGATTATCATACACACAACACCTAGCAGTAGTAGGAAGATAAACTTTGTAGGAGTAAGGATTAAGCAGGAGGATTAAGTCGTGGCTAATGGGACTACAGCCCTGACAACAGTTTCGAGAGATAATGTTCTAGGACACAAAGACAGTACAATCTGAGAAGCAAGTATTGGGTACACATGTAGTAAAAGGTAGTACATAACTAGGTGAAAGAATGACTTGTTAACACACGCTAGTATTATAATTATTAGAACTACTCTCAGTGTTAATGGTATCTCATTAGTATTACGGATACACAGAAGTGAATTGTATTTCTGGGACATATAAACAACTGACGTGCTCACACACACACACACGCGCGCACACACATACACACTCGGGGCCAGGAGCTGGGTCTCGACCCCTGAAACCACAACTAGGTGAGTACACACAGCTGATCCTTGGAATTTGACCGCCTCCCCCACAGACCTCTTACCTTTCCCCTCCCTCGCGTTTCTCCCTCTCAATACCCTCTTTCCCTCCTTTCTCCCTCTCTCTCTCTTTCTCTCCCTCTCCCTCTCTTTCTCCCTCTCTCTACCCTTTCTCTCCCCCTCACATTTCTCTCTCTCCCCCTTGGTCTTATCCCTCACCCCCATACTCTCTCCTCTCTCTCCCTCTTTCTACCCTTTCTCTCTCCTCTCTCTCCCTCTTTCTAACCTTTCTCTCTCTCCCCCACACCCTCTCCCTCCTCTACACATGTAGTAAAAGGTAGTACATAACTGGGTGAAAGAATGACTTGTTAACACACGCTAGTATTATAATTATTAGAACTACTCTCAGTGTTAATGGTATCTCATTAGTATTACGGATACACAGAAGTGAATTGTATTTCTGGGACATATAAACAACTGACGTGCTCACACACACACACACGCGTGCACACACATACACACTCGGGGCCAGGAGCTGGGTCTCGACCCCTGAAACCACAACTAGGTGAGTACACACAGCTGATCCTTGGAATTTGACTGCCTCCCCCACAGACCTCTTACCTCTTCCCTCCCTTGCGTTTCTCTCTCTCATAGCCTTCTTCCCTCCTTTCTCCCTCTCTCTTTCTCTCCCTCTCCCTCTCCCTCTCTTTCTCCCTCTCTCTACCCTTTCTCTCCCCCCTCACATTTCTCTCTCTCCCCCTTGGTCTTATCCCTCACCCCCATACTCTCTCCTCTCTCTCCCTCTTTCTACCCTTTCTCTCTCCTCTCTCTCCCTCTTTCTAACCTTTCTCTCTCTCCCCCACACCCTCTCCCTCCTCTACACATGTAGTAAAAGGTAGTACATAACTGGGTGAAAGAATGACTTGTTAACACACGCTAGTATTATAATTATTAGAACTACTCTCAGTGTTAATGGTATCTCATTAGTATTACGGATACACAGAAGTGAATTGTATTTCTGGGACATATAAACAACTGACGTGCTCACACACACACACACACACACGCGTGCACACACATACACACTCGGGGCCAGGAGCTGGGTCTCGACCCCTGAAACCACAACTAGGTGAGTACACACAGCTGATCCTTGGAATTTGACTGCCTCCCCCACAGACCTCTTACCTCTTCCCTCCCTTGCGTTTCTCTCTCTCATAGCCTTCTTCCCTCCTTTCTCCCTCTCTCTTTCTCTCCCTCTCCCTCTCCCTCTCTTTCTCCCTCTCTCTACCCTTTCTCTCCCCCCTCACATTTCTCTCCCTCCCCCTTGGTCTTATCCCTCACCCCCATACTCTCTCCTCTCTCTCCCTCTTTCTACCCTTTCTCTCTCCTCTCTCTCCCTCTTTCTACCCTCTCTCTCTCTCCCCCACACCCTCTCCCTCTTCTAGCCTTCTGTCTGTGGTAATAAAAAGTAAAAAAAAAAAAAAAAATGGGTGGCCTTAGAGGACGGAAACCCAGAGATCTGGTGGACGAACCAGGGAGGAAAGACTGGGAGCTAGAGCTCCAAAAAAGGGAGGAAGAGTGGGGAAGGAAGATAGTAGAGCTTGGTAAGAAAATGGAGGAGCGGATAGCTGAAGAGTGCAGGAAGTGGGAAGTACAGGTCTTAGCAGCAGAAGCTAGGATACAGTGTTTAGAAGAGAAACTGCAAAGCCTGAAACAGATTAGAGAGACAAATGACAATTCAGGTGTGACATCAGGAAATTCAAAGTCAGGCGCAGACAAGGGGATGGTAAGCAACAACAGAGACATGCCGTACATGAAGGCCCTATCAGACCCACGTGGGGCCAGGGAAAAGACGAGCACACTAAGATCAAACGACAGGTCCGAAGACAATGAAGGTATGCTATATGCAGAGATTCTAACAGCCAACTGCAGTAGCAAGGGACAGCTGGTCAGGAAAGACAGTCCACTGAGAATAGAAGTTTCAGATATGACAGGGACTGAAGGCAAGAACATGTCAATGGAAGGAAATAAAATGCCTCAGAGGACGCAGATGGAGACTCAGTGGGAGGAGGAAAGGGCGAGGTCAGTTTTTGTGTACGGGCTCCAAGAAGCCAAGGGGGCCAACTTTGAAGAAATAAAACAGGAGAAGAAAAAAATGATTGAAGGCATCATGAAAACAATAGGGGAGGGCAATATGACCCAGGTGACAAATTTTCAGAGAATTGGGTGGTTTGCGAGTGGAAGGATACGGCCTGTCAGAGTAACTTTCAAGGAAGAATCAGTTCGAACCAGGATTCTGCAAGAGAAAGCAAGACTGAGGGACAAAGAGGGGTACCAGAGAGTATACCTCGACCGCGACAGAACACAAGAAGAAAGGACTACACTGAAAGAGAGGGTACAGAGACACAAGGAGGAACGAGAAGCAATGAAAATGAGCAGGACCCAGACACAGGAGGAAGGGCAAACACACCCCACAGAATCTCCCACCAAAAGACTCCACCCGCGACATTCCCAACGCAACTGAGCAACCTATACTACAACCCACTCACTGTTCCCTCTGCCACCAATCCCCATATCACAAACCTCACCCCAACAGCTGTCCCTTATGGGCATTCTGACCCCACCCCCATCAACACAAACCCCACCTACACCACAGCCCCATATAGGCCCCCACCAAGGCTCTCGCTCCCCCAACCCCAATATTCTTGCATGACCACAATGATAGAAAAGAAACTAAAGGTTTGGTACACAAATGCGGATGGAATAATGAATAAACATGAGGAGTGGAATGAAAGAATCAGTGAAAAATCCCCAGACATCATAGCAGTCACAGAAACAAAACTCGCTGAGACAATAACAGACACAATCTTCCCAACAGGATATCAGATCCTGAGGAAAGATAGAAGGAGTAGAGGGGGAGGAGGGGTTGCACTGCTCATAAAACACCGATGGGGATTTGAGGAAATGGAAGGCATGGACATGATTGGAGAAAGAGACTACATTGTAGGTACAATTCAGTCCGGAGAACATAAAGTAGTCATTGGAGTGATGTATAACCCACCACAGAACTGCAGGAGGCCAAGAGAGGAGTACGAAGAAAACAACAGGGTGATGGTGGACACACTGGCTGAGGTGGCAAGAAGAGCTCACTCGAGCAGAGCAAAGTTACTGGTAATGGGCGATTTCAACCACAGGGAGATCGACTGGGAAAACCTGGAGCCACATGGGGGTCCCGAAACATGGAGAGCCAAGATGATGGATGTGGTGCTTGGAAACTTCATGCATCAACATGTCAGGGACACAACCAGAGAGAGAGGGGAGGATGAGCCAGCAAGACTGGATCTTGTGTTCACCCTGAGCAGTTCAGACATTGAGGACATCACTTATGAGAGGCCCCTTGGAGCTAGCGATCATGTGGTTCTGAGTTTTGACTATATAGTAGAGTTACAAGTGGAGAAGGTAACAGGAACTGAAGGGGACAGGCCAAACTATAAAAGGGGGGACTACACAGGTATGAGAAACTTCCTGCAGGAGGTTCAGTGGGACAGAGAAATGGTAGGAAAATCAGTAAACGAGATGATGGAATATGTGGCAACAAAGTGCAAGGAGGCAGAGGAAAGTTTTGTTCCCAAGGGAAACGGAAATAATAGGAAGACCAAAACGAGTCCTTGGTTTACCCGAAGGTGTAGGGAGGCAAAAACTAAGTGCAACAGAGAATGGAAAAGGTACAGGAGGCATAGGACCCAGGAAAACAAGGAGATTAGTAGAAGAGCCAGAAACGAGTATGCACAGATAAGGAGGGAGGCCCAGCGACAGTATGAAAACGACATAGCATCGAAAGTCAAATCTGACCCGAAACTGCTGTATAGCCACATTAGGAGGAAGACAACAGTCAAGGACCAGGTGATAAGGCTGAGGAAAGAAGGTGGAGAACTCACAAGAAACGATCAAGAGGTATGTGAGGAGCTCAACACGAGATTTAAGGAAGTATTTACAGTAGAGACAGGAAGGACTCTGGGGGGACAGACCAGATGGGGACACCAGCAAGGAATACACCAACAAGTGTTGGACGACATACATACAGATGAGGAGGAGGTGAAGAAACTGCTAAGGGACATCGATACCTCAAAGGCAATGGGACCAGACATCTCCCCGTGGGTCCTTAGAGAGGGAGCAGATATGTTGTGCGTGCCACTTACCACAATCTTCAACACATCCCTGGAAACTGGGCAACTACCTGAGGTATGGAAGACGGCAAATGTAGTTCCCATTTTTAAAAAAGGAGACAGAAAAGAGGCACTAAACTATAGACCTGTGTCATTGACGTGTATAGTATGCAAAATTATGGAGAAGATTATCAGGAGGAGAGTGGTGGAGCACCTGGAACGGAACAGGAGTATAAATGCCAACCAGCACGGATTCACGGAAGGCAAATCCTGTGTCACAAACCTTCTGGAGTTTTATGATAAAATAACAGAAGTAAGACAAGAGAGAGAGGGGTGGGTTGATTGCATCTTCTTGGACTGCAAGAAGGCCTTTGACACAGTTCCTCACAAGAGATTAGTGCAGAAGCTAGAGCATCAGGCGCATATAACAGGAAGGGCACTGCAATGGATCAGAGAATACCTGACAGGGAGGCAACAACGAGTCATGGTACGTAATGATGTATCACAGTGGGCACCTGTGACGAGCGGGGTCCCACAGGGGTCGGTCCTAGGACCAGTGCTATTTTTGGTATATGTGAACGACATGACGGAAGGGTTAGACTCAGAAGTGTCCCTGTTTGCAGATGATGTGAAGTTAATGAGGAGAATTAAATCTGATGAGGACCAGGCAGGACTTCAAAGAGACCTGGACAGACTGGACACCTGGTCCAGCAAATGGCTTCTCGAATTTAATCCTGCCAAATGCAAAGTCATGAAGATGGGGGAGGGGCACAGAAGACCACAGACAGAGTATAGGCTAGGTGGCCAAAGACTGCAAACCTCACTCAAGGAGAAAGATTTTGGGGTGAGTATAACACCGAGCATGTCTCCGGAAGCACACATCAATCAGATAACTGCTGCAGCATATGGGCGCCTGGCAAACCTGAGAACAGCATTCCGATACCTTAGTAAGGAATCATTCAAGACACTGTACACCGTGTATGTCAGGCCCATACTGGAGTATGCAGCACCTGTTTGGAACCCGCACTTGATAAAGCACGTCAAGAAACTAGAGAAAGTACAAAGGTTTGCGACAAGGTTAGTTCCAGAGCTAAGGGGAATGTCCTATGAAGAAAGATTAAGGGAAATCGGCCTGACCACACTGGAGGACAGGAGGGTCAGGGGAGACATGATAACGACATATAAAATACTGCGTGGAATAGACAAGGTGGACAAAGACAGGATGTTCCAGGGAGGGGACACAGAAACAAGAGGCCACAATTGGAAGTTGAAGACACAAATGAGTCAGAGAGATAGTAGGAAGTATTTCTTCAATCATAGAGTTGTAAGGCAGTGGAATAGCCTAGAAAATGACGTAGTGGAGGCAGAAACCATACACAGTTTTAAGACGAGGTTTGATAAGCTCATGGAGCGGGGAGAGAGAGGGCCTAGTAGCAACCGGTGAAGAGGCGGGGCCAGGAGCTAGGACTCGACCCCTGCAACCACAAATAGGTGAGTACACACACACACACACACACACACACACACACACACACACACACACACACACACACACACACACACACACACACACACACACACACACATATACATATTATAAGCGAAGGGAAATATATTTTTAATCTATACTTGATGGTTCAGGATGAATCGAAATGTCTCAGATTATTTATTTACTGTTTATGCTATAATTGTTTACTGTTGGGGCCACGGTATTGTGTCTTGTATCTTACCTCAATAAATTGTACGTACACACAGAATGACTGTCACCCCATGGTCTCTCTCCTACCTTCCCCTTTTCCTCCTTCCCCCTCCCTCGTTTTCTCTCATTCACCCCTACCTTCTTACACACACACACACACACACACACACACACACACACACACACACACACACACACACACACACACACACACACACACACACACAAATAAACATGCGGATTGGGTCGAATATTCGTAATTGAAATTCTCCGCCTGGCAAAGCGGATGATTAACTCGGAACTGAACGAAGAATGAAGTTTTAGCAACAGTGTTTTGTTATAGCGAAGTTTAGTGGCATTCTTCAGCGAAGAGTTTTGAAACAAGTTGGTGTCTGGTAATTGTTACTTTTAGTTTCGGTCTGACTGACCGCAGCCTAGTGGTGCAGTGGGTAGTGGTGCAGTGGGTAGTGGTGCAGTGGGTAGTGGTGCACTGGGTAGTGGTGCAGTGGGTAGTGGTGCACTGGGTAGTGGTGCAGTGGGTAGTGGTGCAGTGGGTAGTGGTGCAGTGGGTAGTGGTGCAGTGGGTAGTGGTGCAGTGGGTAGTGGTGCAGTGGGTAGTGGTGCAGTGGGTAGTGGTGCAGTGGGTAGTGGTGCAGTGGGTAGTGGTGCAGTGGGTAGTGGAGCACTGGGTAGTGGTGCACTGGGTAGTGGAGCACTGGGTAGTGGTACACTGGGTAGTGGTACAGTGGGTAGTGGTGCAGTGGGTAGTGGTGCAGTGGGTAGTGGTGCAGTGGGTAGTGGTGCAGTGGGTAGTGGAGCACTGGGTAGTGGTGCACTGGGTAGTGGAGCACTGGGTAGTGGTGCACTGGGTAGTGGTGCACTAGGTAGTGGAGCACTGGGTAGTGGTGCACTGGGTAGTGGAGCACTGGGTAGTGGTACACTGGGTAGTGGTACACTGGGTAGTGGTGCACTGGGTAGTGGAGCACTGGGTAGTGGTGCACTGGGTAGTGGTGCAGTGGGTAGTGGTGCACTGGGTAGTGGTGCAGTGGGTAGTGGTGCACTGGGTAGTGGAGCACTGGGTAGTGGTGCACTGGGTAGTGGTACAGTGGGTAGTGGTGCACTGGGTAGTGGTGCACTAGGTCGTGGAGCACTGGGTAGTGGTGCACTGGGTAGTGACGCAGTGGGTAGTGGTGCACTGGGTAGTGGTGCGCTGGGTAGTGGAGCACTGGGTAGTGACGCACTGAGTAGTGACGCACTGGGTAGTGGTGCACTGGGTAGTGGTACAGTGGGTAGTGGTGCACTGGGTAGTGGTGCACTAGGTAGTGGAGCACTGGGCAGTGGTGCACTGGGTAGTGGCGCAGTGGGTAGTGGTGCACTGGGTAGTGGTGCGCTGGGTAGTGGAGCACTGGGTAGTGACGCACTGAGTAGTGACGCACTGGGTAGTGGTGCACTGGGTAGTGGTGCACTGGGTAGTGGTGCACTGGGTAGTGGCGCAGTGGGTAGTGGTGCACTGGGTAGTGTAGCACTTGGTAATGAAGCACTGGGTAATGGAACACCTGGTAGTGACGAACTGGGTAGTGGTGCACTGGGTAGGGTAGCACTTGGTAGTGGAACACTGGGTAGGGTAGCACTTGGTAGTGGAGCACTGGGTAATGGAACACCTGGTAGTGACGAACTGGGTAGTGGTGTACTGGGTAGTGTTGCACTGGGTAGGGTAGCACTTGGTAGTGGAACACTGGGTAGGGTAGCACTTGGTAGTGGAGCACTGGGTAATGGAACACCTGGTAGTGACGAACTGGGTAGTGGTGTACTGGGTAGTGGTGCACTGGGTAGGGTAGCACTTGGTAGTGGAGCACTGGGTAGTGGAACACCTGGTAGTGACGAACTGGGTAGTGGTACACTGGGTAGGATAGCACTTGGTAGTGGAGCACTGGGTAATGTAACACCTGGTAGTGACGAACTGGGTAGTGGTGTACTGGGTAGTGGTACACTGGGTAGGGTAGCACTTGGTAGTGGAACACTGGGTAATGGAACACCTGGTAGTGACGAACTGGGTAGTGGTGTACTGGGTAGTGGTGCACTGGGTAGAGTAGCACTTGGTAGTGGAGCACTGGGTAGGGTAGCACTTGGTAGTGGAGCACTGGGTAGTGGAACACCTGGTAGTGGTGTACTGGGTAGTGGTGCACTGGGTAGAGTAGCACTTGGTAGTGGAGCACTGGGTAGGGTAGCACTTGGTAGTGGAGCACTGGGTAGTGGAACACCTGGTAGTGACGAACTGGGTAGTGGTGTACTGGGTAGGGTAGCACTTGGTAGTGGAGCACTGGGTAGTGGAACACCTGGTAGTGACGAACTGGGTAGTGGTGTACTGGGTAGTGGTGCACTGGGTAGGGTAGCACTTGGTAGTGGAGCACTGGGTAGTGGAACACCTGGTAGTGACGAACTGGGTAGTGGTGTACTGGGTAGTGGTGCACTGGGTAGAGTAGCACTTGGTAGTGGTGCACTGGGTAGAGTAGCACTTGGTAGTGGAGCACTGGGTAGAGGAACACTGGGTAGCTGGTGCATCTTAGGGTCATGCTTGTACACATTTAGTTTGCTTGCCGTCAAATTTGCCAGTGTAGTAAAATAATTAAAAAACAATCATTATAATCTCTGTCATGCCTGGAGAATGACTCATTAGACTGGCTTCAAATTTTCAGCTCTGGTGATGTTTCTTGATCTTAAGATTCGCTCTGTAATTTGCTGGCATAAGTCCCAATTTCCCGATTTTATTGAATCGTCATATATACTCGGTAGGTAAAGAATTTTTCTGATTTGCTTCGTTATATTAAGAATTATGCTTGATTTAACATGTCTGATACTCCGTAAGTCAGTAGGCGCAGGTTACAAATTTTCCTGCCAGTGCTTACAAACCTGGAATCATTGGGATCAGTTCAATTACTAGGGAATGCCTTTTTCTGATTGGCTGTAATCTTTCATTACCACGAACCATTGGCTTCCATGACGTAAACGAGATAACAACTCACCCAGTTTTTACGAACATTCGAAATACTGAGGTACAGCAACAACAAAAAGGCACAATACCCTGACTAGAACAAAACAAAAATAAAGAAAAAAAAGACAAAATACCATAACTACCGTTACTACTACTACTACTACTGCTACTACTACTACTGCTGCTACTACTGCTGCTGCTGCTACTACTGCTGCTGCTACTACTGCTGCTGCTGCTACTACTGCTGCTACTACTGCTGCTGCTACTACTACTACTACTACTACTACTACTACTACTTCCTCTGCCAGCATTATCTCTTCCACTACTTCTCCACTTCCTTCTTTCTGTCTTTGTCCCGTCCTTGTCCTCCTTTCCTATATTTCACTGGCTCCCTCACTCTCCTGTGTTAGTGTGGATAGTCACTGGTCCAAGTCGGACCGAAACGTCGTCATAAGTTTCTGCTATGTGCGGGTTACTTGTGTATTTTTTTTTTGCACTGATGTACAGTTACTTTCAAAGGTAACTCTTGTTGACTCGCCCGCCAGTATCACCGAGTGATTACATTATTTATACATTCTCACATATACATGTATACATAATCACACACACACACACACAAGGATATACGCACATTGTGGTTTGAGAGGCAGTGCCAGGAGCTGAGACTCGACCCTCGCAAGCTCTACTCAGTGAGTATATTCATATATATAAATAATGTAATATATGCTTAAGAATTCACAAACAGGCAAAATTATTTACATTGTCTCTACGTCCACAGCAGGATCGAACCTGCAAACTCTGTATCAGAGTAACCAGTACTCTACCACGGAGCCAGACCCTATCATCATTATCATTAAAGATTAGCCGGTATTCTCCCGGCCCGGGCCTTTTCCAAGTGGTGGCCCGGCCTTGACTCCCTTTTTAGGGAGTGTCTGAGACCTAAGTCTCCCATGGTAGGAGGCACAAGTACCTCCTCATCTTTGGGACCAACTGTCCCCAGGCCTAGCCACAAGCTAGGCCTCTCTAGTCTGCCATCCCCGCCCCAAGGGGGCAAATGGGAATGACAGTCTTATGAGCTAAAGGCTCGGGCTCAGGCACCTACCCTACCCTAGAAGGGTTAGGCATGGTATCGATCAGCCAGACCCCAGATAAGTATGGGCTCCTAGCCGGAGCTAGACGATGTTTCCTCATACCCCCGGGCACCAAGCTCGTTTCGAAAGTTACTTTGTCAAATCCTGCCATGTGCAGTGGACAGCGAAAGAGATTTGAAATGATTTGATGAAATAACTTTCAAAACGAGTTGGGTGCCCGGGGTATGGGGGAACATCGTCTGGCTCCGGCTAGGTGCCCATACTTATCTGGGGTCTGGCTCCGTGGTAAAGTACTGGTTGCTCTGATACAGAGTTTGCAGGTTCGATCCTGCTGTGGACGTAGAGACGATATATATATATATATATATATATATATATATATATATATATATATATATATATATATATATATATATATATATATATATATATATATATATATATATATTGTGTGTATGTGTGTATCTGTGAGAGAGAGAAAGAAAGAAAGATGTATGTAAATAATAGTAAAGAAGCAGATGGGATATACTAACGAATTGAAAGTAATAAACGGGAATGAGAGTCTGAGTTGAAGGGAGGAAGAATTATCATGATCGGTGACCCACATCATCTTGAGAATGCTGAGAGGAACGTGGGGGAGGCAGCAGGAGCGTGGGTGTAGTAGGAAGAGGTTGGGGGTTGAGGGACGATGGCGGAGTGGTTCAAGGGTGGGGGTGGAGGGACGAGGTTACCTGGAGGTTATTCCGGGGATCAACGCCCCCGCGGCCCGGTCCATGACCAGGCCTCCCGATGGATCAGGGCCTGATCAACTAGGCTGTTACTGCTGGCCGCACGCAGTCCAACGTACGAGCCACAGCCCGGCTGATCCGGCACTGACTTTAGGTATCTGTCCAGCTCTCTCTTGAAGGCAGCCAGGGGTTTATTGGCAATTCCCCTAATGCTTGATGGGAAGCTGTTGAACAGTTTTGGGCCCCGGACACTTATGGTGTTTTCCCTTAGTGTACCAATGGCGCCCCTACTTTTTATTGGGGGCATTTTGCATCGCCTGCCCAGTCTTTTACTTTCGTAGGGAGTGATTTCTGTGTGCAGATTTGGGACCATTCCTTCCAAGATTTTCCAAGTGTAGATTATGATATATCTCTCCCTCCTGCGTTCCAACGAGTACAAGTCAAGTGCTTCCAAGCGTTCCCAGTAGTTAAGGTGCTTAACAGAACTTATACGTGCAGTAAAGGATCTCTGTACACTCTCCAGATCTGCGATTTCACCTGCTTTGAATGGAGATGTTAATGTACAGCAGTATTCCAGCCTAGAGAGAACAAGTGATTTGAAAAGGATCATCATGGGCTTGGCATCTCTCGTTTTGAAAGTTCTCATTATCCATCCTATCATTTTCTTTGCACGTGCGATCGTGGCACTGTTGTGATCCTTGAAAGTGAGATCCTCAGACATTACTACTCCCAGGTCCCTTACATTATTTTTCCGCTCTATTGTATGGCTGGAGTCAGTAGTATACTCTGTTCTAGTTATTATCTCCTCCAGTTTTCCATAACGGAGTAGTTGGAATTTGTCCTCATTGAACATCATATTGTTTACCGTTGCCCACTGGAAAACTTTGTTTATATCTTCTTGGAGGTTAACCGCGTCCTCAGCAGATGGCAGCCTCATGCAGATCCTAGAATCATCCGCAAAGGATGATACGGTGCTGTGGTGTATATCTCTGTTTATGTCTGATATGAGGATAAGGAATAAGATGGGGGCGAGTACTGTGCCTTGTGGAACAGAGCTCTTCACTATGGCAGCCTCCGATTTAACTCTGTTGACCACTACTCTTTGTGTTCGATTTGTTAGGAAGTTGAAGATCCATCTCCCCACTTTCCCAGTTATTCCTTTAGAACGTATTTTATGGGCTATTACGCCATGATCGCATTTGTCAAATGCTTTTGCAAAGTCTGTGTATATTACATCTGCATTCTGATTTTCTTCCAGTGCATCCAAGGCCATGCCATAGTGATCCAGTAGTTGTGAGGTTGGGGAGTGGTACGGGGGTGGGAGTGGAGGGACTAGGGTGAGGGATGGTTGGATTGTGAATTTGGTTTAAAATCTATGGACTGGAGAATGGTCTTTAAGGCTGCACAAGAGCACATATACCTCCTCACTAACAGTCAAGAATACTTGATTTAAACAAAATAGGTATTAAATTTTGTGTGTTTACACTGAGAGATCTCTCAGTGTATATACACTGAGAGATCTCTGTGTATATTCACTCAGAGAGAGACCTCTCAGTGTATATACAGTGATAGATTCTCGGTGTATATACACTGAGAGAAAGAGCTCTCGGTATATATATCCTCTGTGTGGGTAGTGGGCGAAATATTGGATGTTTGGAGGAGAGAGATGGTACGGAAGGGAGAGGAAGGGGAGGGGGGAAATAGAGAAAGGGAAGGTGGGAAAGAAGCAGCCTTGCTGCAGTCTTATTTGCCTATTAATTGTAAATTCCATTAGCAGTAAGGTATTACTGCAAGAAAGTTGAGTGTAAGTCAGGTGTAATGGTCGCCGCCCCAGGAATATAGGTCATTACCACTCACCGCTGATTTATGTCAGGTTTTAATGTAAGCAGCAAACATACATCCACGTCCAGACCCGTGTACACACACACAAACACACAAACAAGAGCGTAAAGTCTTGGTTATGCATTCTTCCTGAAAGGTATTCTCCCTTTCCTCTCGTAACCTCATCCTCTCTCTCCACACGTTCCTCCTCCCATAAAAGGAGGAACGAGAAGGAACATAACCACTGCGTATAAAGTGGTAAGAGTGCTAGAGAGAAATAGGATGAAGACAGGATGAACGAAGGACTCACTCTAGAACAAGCTTTTATTGAAACAACTCTTCGTTCTATGTCAAGCTTTATCATGTCCTAAACAGAGCGAAACGTTGTCCCTGTATTCAAGTGTCTTTGCTAATGTAGTCAGAAAACGATTTCAAGCCAGTTTGATGGTCAGGAGTGTTCGAGATGCCACAGTTGTGGCATCTAAAACACTCCTCGAACAGTTCTGTATTCGAACAATTCGGTACTCAAATGCTTTGTTCGATAAAAAAATCGCACGGTAGTCGACCGTTTGCTCGGCACTCGACCACATAAACACGACTTCTCAGAACATGTGAGTCAGTCTCCCTGCAGATGTCGCTCAGTCCAAAACCCCGCTGAACTTCACTGTAAACTATTTTGTGTTTCTTCGCATTTTTTTATATTTGTTTTTTATGTTATTTATATAAATAAGTCACCATGGGGCCTAAGAAGATTAGTGATAACAGCCAACCAAAAAGAAAATTGGTTAGCGTGTTTGCCCTGATGTAATCGCCTCCTCTGCCTCTCAGTATAATATGCCTTTTATTATTAATCTCGTCGTCTTTATTGTGCTTCTAGGTTATCTGTCGTGTTTCTGATATCAAGTTGGAATAAATGTGATAACCTTTATTACTAATTATTAGCATAATTACACATGTATTCGCGCCTCCGCTAGTATCCGGTTATCAAGATTACTCATCAGATACTGAATGCTCCTTCTGCTGGCCCCTCCCTCTCTCTTATAGCTCCTCCATACTGAATGCTCCTTCTGCTGGCCCCTCCCTCTCTCTTATAGCTCCTCCATACTGAATGCTCCTTCTGCTGGCCCCTCCCTCTCTCTTATAGCTCCTCCATACTGAATGCTCCTTCTGCTGGCCCCTCCCTCTTATAGCTCCTCCATACTGAATGCTCCTTCTGCTGGCCCTTCCCTCTCTCTTATAGCTCCTCCCACTTCGGGCCACTCTTACATTATGCTTATTTTCCATTTTGAATTTTTATTCACACAAAAAAGAGAAGATTTACTGCATTATTGAAAAATTGTATAAATAATATCAGCGCATTTGTGAAAGCATATCAGACCCACTAGTTGACGTGTATTGAACGTGTGACGTGATTTGTTGACGTGATTTGTGACGTGATTTTACTCAGCAAAAATCGAACATATCCGCTACTTTAAGCTCAATTTCAAGGTACGTTTAGTCTGTAAACCATTCAAAGTCATCTCTATTTCTGTAACATATCTTTCTATCAAATGAGACTAAAAAAACGAAAATGCAATCATAAATACCATACGAAAATACACCGCAAAGTCGCTGTAAGTGTATTTTTGGAGGTCTGAAACAGATTAATCTAATTTATATTATTCCTTATGGGAAAAATTCGTTCGGCACTCGAACAGTCTTCTGGAACGAATTAAGTTCCAGTACCGAGGTTCCACTGTATATACATGTCGTGCCGAATAGGTAAAACTGGTCACTTAGCAAGAACTCTTTTAAAATTAAGCCCTTAATAAAATTATCTCTTATTCATTTAAAGATATATTTTTTTCATTTATGTTAATGTAAAAAATCATTTGTACCAAAAGAATCTTAGAAAACTTACCTAACCTTATTTTAGCAAGCGCAATTTAATTTAGCCTAATCTAACTAAATATATTTTAGATAAGTTTACAATAATTTAATAAACACAATGAAATATATTTTTTTCCTTAGGTTTAGAATGATTTTTGCGAAATTATTGCATACACAAATTTTCATTTGCCTTATCCGGCAAGAAGAGCGTTGCTATTTAAGCCAAAATCGCAGGGTTTGGCACTATATATATATATATATATATATATATATATATATATATATATATATATATATATATATATATATATATATATATATGCAATAAGATCACAGTAAACAGGTGATTTCGGAATATGCAAAACAACCACTCTGAAAAAATAGAGAAATTCCAAGCGCTTTCGTGACTACTCACATTATCAAGGAACTATGTTCCTTGATAATGTGAGTAGTCACGAAAGCGCTTGGAATTTCTCTATTTTTTCAGAGTGGTTGTTTTGCATATATATATATATATATATATATATATATATATATATATATATATATATATATATATATATATATATATATATATATATCTTGTATATTTTGTAATATAAACATGCATTAGCACATAAAGTTTATTTAATTGATATGTTGCTAGGTGGCACCTCAGAGAGTCACATGACTCACATGTTTCATAAAAACCACATATGAGTTATTTCTACCTTTTAAAAACCTCTCGTACTCTTAACTTTTTTTTTTCCTACTTTACCACCCATTTCATCATTCCACCAATCACTCTTCTTCCTTCCTGCACCTACCCTTCTCTAAAAAAAAAATTGCACATTCTTGCACTACGTTTTTAAGACACAGTGACGATAGGAAACTGCTGTTTTTAGTCTCAGGGTGAATGAATGGAAGCTACCGAATATGATATTGGAGTCGAACACAGTTTCAGTGATAGGTATGATTGAGTCCTGGAGTTGAGGAGTCATTATAGGTAGTAAATAGTTCTGGGTAAGTTGAAGTCGAGGATCATGCTCTACTTGAAGCGATAAACCTGTGTGGGTTAAGAGCTGTTAGTGGTGGAGAGTCGATCCTAAGTCCTCTGAGCTTCAGATATGCAACCTTCAAGGTTGGGATTTAAGAAGGACGTGCCCAGTATGGGTCGGGAGACCTGTCACAGTGTTCCACCTTTCGTACGAGCTTATGTTCTTAACCCGAGTGTACTCGTCCGGGTTGTATATGTGAGACATCAGGAAGGAAAGGAGAATAGTGGAAAGGAAAAGAGATGGAGAGATAAAGGGGATGGAAAAATGTCGAGACGTATAGAGAAGGAAGTTCCCAAGTGTAATATTGGCGACTCTCGGCTATTTCTTAAATTCTGGCACTGAAAGTATTAAATATTCGTGGTAGGGGATGTTGGAGGGGAAGGGGTGAGAGGAAGGGAGATTATGAGGGAGAAAGGGTGTGAGATACCGAGGGGAAGGGGCGAGTGGAAGGGAGATTATGAGGGAGAAAGGGTGTGAGATACTGAGGGGATGGGGGTTATGAGGGAGAGAGAGTGTGAGAAGCCGAGGGGAAGGTGGTTAGGGGGAGGGGGGTTATGAGGGAGAGGGTGTGAGATACCGAGGGGAAGGGGTGAGTGGAAGGGAGATTATGAGGGAGAAAGGGTGTGAGATACCGAGGGGAAGGGGCGAGTGGAAGGGAGATTATGAGGGAGAAAGGGTGTGAGATACTGAGGGGATGGGAGTTATGAGGGAGAGAGGGTGTGAGAAGCCGAGGGGAGGGTGGTTATGGGGAGGGGGTTTTGAGGGAGAGGGTGTGAGCTACCGAGGGGAAGGAGTGAGGGGAGGGAGGACTATGAGGGGAAGAGGGTGTGAGACAGAATGAGGGAAGGATTTGAGAGGAATGTTTCTGGAGGGAAGGTACGAGGGGAGGGAGTGAGGAGTGAACATGAGTTAAGGGTACAATATGAGGGTATGAGGGGAGGGTGTGAGGGGAGAAACGTGAAGGTGGCAGACACCTTGTAAGACAGTATCGCCCAGACAGTCTCGACACTGGAGGCGCATGAAATATCCCAGAAAATACTGCCATGTGAACTGCTTCTGAGAGAGAGAGAGAGAGAGAGAGAGAGAGAGAGAGAGAGAGAGAAAGACTGTAATGTAATTATTTATTCTGTTTAACAGTGAATGTAAAAAAAATTCTTACGATGGTGAAACATTCAGGTGGTCGCTGCTGCCCGTTTGTAATTGCCTAAATAATTTATTGATGTTTAAATTATTTTTCAAAGGGAATGGAATTATATGCGGCCAAATATAGATTAAACATAACGATACATAGATATTATTTATAAAAAATAAGATAATTTACAAAACTGTAGCACACACACACACACACACACACACACACACACACACACACACACACACACACACACACACACACACACACACACACAAACTCTTGGAGTAGGAGTGAACCTAGAAGCGATCATAGAAAAGGCGGGGCCAGGAGCTATCATTCGACCCATGGAACCACAAATAGGCAAGTCCACACACACACAAACACACACACACACACACACGTGTAAACAAATGCAGAAGGATGAATGTGTGTAACAGCGTCAGTTTAAGATCCTTCCCGCAGGGAATACTGTTAAGGGAACTTGAAGGGTCGTGAAGGTGGCACTACAGTGCGTGCACTCTGCAGGAACAGTGTGATTGTTGCAGCTGGGAGGGCCATTCCAAGTGTGATCTCTGCTTGCGTCTGGCAGGGCAGCTATTGCACGAATCTTGGTAAATGTTTTTTTTCTTTTTTTACGTCTGCCTGCTTTTATGGTTAACACTTCTGGCAAGACAGCTCTTGAGTGAATGATGGTAAATGTGTTTCCTCTTGTCAGTCACTGAGGTAGTCAGTCCCTCAGCCTGGCTGAGGGACTGGCCACATCAAATATTATTTCTTTAAGGTTGATGGACTGATTACATCCTCTTCATTACTACACCTGCTGCCTCTGTATCTGACTGAAGATGTCTATGGTGTAGGCGAAACGTTTCAGCAGTAAAGATGCCCAACTATTGCACATGTGTCTTAATCATCAACTTGTCGATATTTTATACCATTTTCAGCCTTGATAAACGATGGCCAATGTGAGCAAAACATTGCACGAACGAAGCATACAACATTTCGCACATTGCTCAAGCATCCTCCGTTGAATATTCAGTTTCCAGGTTGACTAACACAGGTGACAAATACTTAAACATTACTAAACTTTTGACCAAGAAAAAAAATTAAGATTAATATTTACTACCGAAATTTTGAGATATAAGTTCATTAATTCTGCAGTACTTATAGAGAAAGTCCCATCAATATTAGCAGCAGTAACTTTCTGAGAGAAAGTTGAACACTGCATCAGCAGTAACATTTCTAAAGAGAGAGTTTTTATATAGAGCGTAACAAGTTTATAGTTGCGGCTGATTTGTGTAACTTTAAAGTTTACTGACAAGTACAACACTGTTCGTACGTGTCACGTACAAAAAAAAAATGTGTTTTTAAGGTTATCACAGAACGGAAGAAGATGGGATTCGAACCCACGGCAGGCGAGTTCTAAAACTCGCAGGCCAGTGTGTTAACCACTGGACAATGACAACCTAACAATATTCACCCATCTAGATATATTGCTGTGCAGCATAGAAAGGTTAGTAGGGGCCACCACTGTGACCACAAATACAGCTTTTTTTACAGGCGAATCCCACACCCGCGTGGCTCTGGCGTGCTCTAACTCAAGTCCTCTCAAACCCGCCACCCCTTTTGTGATTTATTACTATTTCATGAATTATTAATGTTTTGTATAAATATCTGATGAGAGAGAGAGAGAGAGAGAGAGAGAGAGAGAGAGAGAGAGAGAGAGAGAGAGAGAGAGAGAGAGAGAGTATGAATAGAAAGGAAGCAGGTAGAAAATATTGAGTAACTGAAAATAAACGAAAAACTAGACAAGGAAGAGAGAGAGAGAGAGATAAAAATGTAACAAAGTGAATGACATTAGACATCAGGAAGTAACGAGAGTGAAGTCAAGCTCTTCGTTGTTAGTGGACCCGACAATACCTACCATGGAATTGAGAAGGCAGGAAGACATTTTAAACACCAGCTCTGAATTCACACAGGTGTTAGACTACTGCGATAACGACACCAATAACAACATTTAATGTTTCATTCCCTCCTCAACGCCATTAACTTCATGAACCATTAAAGGGAACAGCGCACGTCGCTCCTGTGGCCGTTTACTGCAGCGATTCACTTTGAATTGCCGTTGTACTGTCCAGGTGTTGTTTATCGCTGATTTGTTGTAGCGAGGGTGGGAAGAAGAGGAGAAGGAGAAAGAGCACTGGGAGGAGGAGAAAGAGGACTAGGAGGACCAGGAGGACAGTACCCACTAGTGTACGTGAGCATCAATATTTAAAAGCCTAGGGCATCCTTAGTTATGTGGGCATTCAGTATTATTTCTTCCCTCACTCTAGACAGTTGGAAGATAAACGTTTACGACTGAATGTTTTGTTTCTGTAGTATTATTAGCAATAGTAAAAGTAGTAGTACTAGTAGTAATGGAGTAATAGAAATGATAGTAATAGTAGTGGTAGTATTATTATCAGTAATAGTAATAATATCAATAGGAGTGGTGGTAACATTAGAAGCAGTAATAGTAGTAATAGGGCAAGTAACATATGGAGAAGCAGTTATTTTTAATAAACATAGGCAGTGTCTATTATTTTTAATAAACATAGGCAGTGTCTATTATTTTTAATAAACATAGGGGCTCTGGTGGCCTGGTGGTTAACGCTCTCGCTTCACACGGTGAGGGCCTGGGTTCGATTCCCAGCCAGAGTAGAAACATTGGACGTGTTTCTTTCCACCTGTTGTCTATGTTCCCCATCAGTAAAATGGGTACCTGGGTGTTAGTCGACTGGTGTGGGTCGCATCCTGGGACACTGACCTAAGGAGGCCTGGTCACAGACCGGGCCGCGGGGGCGTTGACCCCCGGAACTTTCTCCAGGTAGGCAGTGGCTATTATTTTTAATAAACATAGGCAGTGGCTATTATTTTTAATAAACATGGGGAGGGGCGGTGACTATTAATTTTAATAATAAACATGGAGAGAGGCAGTGGTTTTTTGCACACAGAACACAAAAAAAAAAATATAAATCCTGGTCAACTCTGGCCTGTTGGGTCAGTTAGCAGTCAGGGAAAATCCAATCCATGAAATGTAATTGAAAGGTAGTGGATACTCTTTCTGAACCAGCAGACACGGGGGAGAGAGGAGTAACTAGCAGCAGACACGGGGGAGAGAGGAGTAACTAGCAGCAGACACGGGGAGAGGGGAGTAACTAGCAGCAGACACGGGGAGAGGGGAGTAACTAGCAGCAGATACGGGAGAGGTGTAGTAACTAGCAGCAGACACGGGGAGAGGGGAGTAACTAGCAGCAGACACGGGAGAGGTGGAGTAACTAGCAGCAGACACGGGGAGAGGGGAGTAACTAGCAGCAGACACGGGAGAGGTGGAGTAACTAGCATCAGACACGGGGAGAGGGGAGTAACTAGCAGCAGACACGGGGAGAGGGGAGTAACTAGCAGCAGACACGGGAGAGGTGGAGTAACTAGCAGCAGACACAGGGAGAGGTAAGTAACTAGCATCAGACACGGGAGAGAGGGGAGTAACTAGCAGCAGACACGGGGAGAGGGGAGTAACTAGCAGCAGACACGGGAGAGGTGGAGTAACTAGCAGCAGACACAGGGAGAGATAAGTAACTAGCATCAGACACGGGGGAGAGAGGAGTAACTAGCAGCAGACACGGGGGAGAGAGGAGTAACTAGCAGCAGATACGGGGGAGAGAGGAGTAACTAGCAGCAGACACGGGGAGAGGGGAGTAACTAGCAGCAGACACGGGGGAGAGGGGAGTAACTAGCAGCAGACACGAGGAAAGGGGAGTAACTAGCAGCAGGCACGGGGGAAAGGGAGTAACTAGCACTAGACATTGGGGAGAGGGGAGTAACTAGCAGCAGACACGGGAGAGGTGGAGTAACTAGCAGCAGACACAGGGAGAGGTAAGTAACTAGCAGCAGACACGGAGGAGAGGGGAGTAACTAGCAGCAGACACGGAGGAGAGGGGAGTAACTAGCAGCAGACACGGGAGAGGTGGAGTAACTAGCAGCAGACACAGGGAGAGGTAAGTAACTAGCATCAGACACGGGGGAGAGGGGAGTAACTAGCAGCAGACACGGAGGAGAGGGGAGTAACTAGCATCAGACACGGGGGAGGGGGGGTGACTAGCAGCAGACACAGGGAGAAGTAACTAGCAGCAGACACGGAGGAGAAGGGAGTAACTAGCAGTAGACACGGAGGAGAGGGGAGTAACTAGCATCAGACACGGGGGAGGGGGGTAACTAGCAGCAGACACAGGGAGAAGTAACTAGCAGCAGACACGGAGGAGAAGGGAGTAACTAGCATCAGACACGGGGGAGAGGGGAGTAACTAGCAGCAGACACGGGAGAGGTGGAGTAACTAGCAGCAGACACAGGGAGAGGTAAGTAACTAGCATCAGACACGGGGGAGAGGGGAGTAACTAGCAGCAGACACGGAGGAGAGGGGAGTAACTAGCATCAGACACGGGGGAGGGGGGGGTAACTAGCAGCAGACACAGGGAGAAGTAACTAGCAGCAGACACGGAGGAGAAGGGAGTAACTAGCAGTAGACACGGAGGAGAGGGGAGTAACCAGCAAGCAGACTACTGGAGGAGAAGTTACACTCCAGTTGTGACTACTGGAGGAGAAGTTACACTCCAGTTGTGACTACTGGAGGAGAAGTTACACTCCAGTTGTGACTACTGGAGGAGAAGTTACACTCCAGTTGTGACTACTGGAGGAGAAGTTACACTCCAGTTGTGACTACTGGAGGAGAAGTTACACTCCAGTTGTGACTACTGGAGGAGAAGTTACACTCCAGTTGTGACTACTGGAGGAGAAGTTACACTCCAGTTGTGACTACTGGAGGAGAAGTTACACTCCAGTTGTGACTACTGGAGGAGAAGTTACACTCCAGTTGTGACTACTGGAGGAGAAGTTACACTCCAGTTGTGACTACTGGAGGAGAAGTTACACTCCAGTTGTGACTACTGGAGGAGAAGTTACACTCCAGTTGTGACTACTGGAGGAGAAGTTACACTCCAGTTGTGACTACTGGAGGAGAAGTTACACTCCAGTTGTGACTACTGGAGGAGAAGTTACACTCCAGTTGTGACTACTGGAGGAGAAGTTACACTCCAGTTGTGACTACTGGAGGAGAAGTTACACTCCAGTTGTGACTACTGGAGGAGAAGTTACACTCCAGTTGTGACTACTGGAGGAGAAGTTACACTCCAGTTGTGACTACTGGAGGAGAAGTTACACTCCAGTTGTTGTGGAATGGGCGCTACACTCTTCAGTAATGAGCTTCTAGGCTATGTTCATCTCTCTCTCTCTCTCTCTCTCTCTCTCTCTCTCCCTCCCCCGCGCTCTCTCTCTTCCCTCTTGCGGTTCGGCTGTGGAAAGTGATTTGCATCTCTCTCACCGTCTCTTTGTCTCCATTTCTTCCACTTTCCCCAGGAGAGTTTGGGACCACTTGGGGTGTTTTCCTGTCTTCTTGGGAAAGAGGGAGAGGTGGGGCGCTTATATCTGGAATGTTAAAAGTGAATCATAAGATGGTTTAACATTTGTCATTGTGGCCACTCTACATCATTAGTCTGGTCGCCGTACATTTGTCATTGTGGCCACTCTACATCATTAGTCTGGTCGTCGTACATTTGTCATTGTGGCCACTCTACATCATTAGTCTGGTCGCCGTACATTTGTCATTGTGGCCACACTACATCATTAGTCTGGTCGTCGTACATTTGTCATTGTGGCCACTCTACATCATTAGTCTGGTCGCCGTACATTTGTCATTGTGGCCACACTACATCATTAGTCTGGTCGTCGTACATTTGTCATTGTGGCCACTCTACATCATTAGTCTGGTCGCCGTACATTTGTCCAGTCCATGTTCTCACGTGATAGTATGCCATTTTATGAGGTTACATGATGTGTCAGACATACTTTGCCCTTGGAGAACACTGTTCATCGTTCATGTTAACGGTAACGCCTCGTTGCGTTACCCCTCGTAACTGCGTTTGTTACAGTTGTTCACCTCGTTGTCAGATGAGTGGCTCATACGTCAGTAGCTACTGGTGGCCACAGTCTTGGTAAACAAGCCTCGTTATCAGAGCATGTCTTTTACCTGGCGACGTTTCGCTCGGTATTGAGCATCACCCTGACCCGATGGAGCTCTACACTAGGCGAAACGTCGCCAGCACAAACAATGGCTTTACAAATCTTCTCTTTAACAGCGCTTATGAGTGGCAATTTGTCTTCAGTGTGATATATCCATTCAAAGAGAGTGTGTGTGTACTCACCTATTTGCGGTTGCAGGGATCGAGTTATAGCTCCTGGTCCTGCCTCTTCACTGGTTGTTACAAGGTCCACTCTCTGCTCCATGAGCTTTATCGTACCTCTTCTGTGTGTGTGTGTGTGTGTGTGTGTGTTTTGCACTAAGCTGATCACAAAATCTAATTACCAATCGGTGTGACTTCGACACTGATCAGCGTCCACGGCTAATTAACGCCTTTTTGCTTGGTTTGCAATTGGTGTTGTGTATTACGTACCTGATCGTGAAGCTGTGTATTGCTCGAGTCAGTGGGAGGAATCCAAGTAGGATTTCTTCCCAGTCCTCAAGCTGTGTACTGGTCAACAATTCTCTCGTCTACTCGTTGGGTCATCGCTCCTACGATCAGGTTTCAGACCCGGCCTCCTGGTCTAGGGGCTGATCACTCAGGCTGTTGGTGCTAGGGGCATCCAGACTAACGTAGGAACCAGTGAATGGTGATAGGGGTCAGTTTTGGAAGCCCCTTCTCTGACAACTAGCACTTAGGTGAACAACGAGAATGTTAAGGTATGAACAAGTGAACAGGAAGAACGTTAAGGTATGAACAAGTGAACAGGAAGAACGTTAAGGTACGAACAAATGAACAGCGAGAACGAGAAGGTATGAACAAGTGAACAGAGCAACTTTGAGTGCAGAAACAAGTGAACAACGAGAACTTAGAGTACAAGAACGAGAGAACAGCGACAAATTGAGAACAGTGAGAACAAGGGAACGAAGAACTTCGATACACAAGAGAACAAGAAACTTTGGATCAAGAAGAGAAATGAGAATGAGAACTTTGAAGGAAACATGGAGAACTCTAGGAGAGAACATGGAGAACTATAGGAGAGAACATGGAGAACTGTGAAGAGAACATTGAGAACTTTGAAGCGAACATGGAGAACTTTGAAGCGAACATGGAGAACTTTGAAGCGAACATGGAGAACTTTGAAGCGAACATGGAGAACTTTGAAGAGAACATGGAAAACTTTGAAGAGAACATAGAGAGCTGTAAAGAGAACATGGAGAACTCTAGGAGAGAACATAACACATCTCATCTCTCCGGGAAACAGATGAACCTCCGCACTCATTTCCTGATACCGGAAATGAAAACGAAGAAAGGAAGAGGAGGAGGAGAAAGAGGAAGAGGAGAAAGAAGTACAGACAAAGACACAAGAAGCAGAACACGGCTTTACCGACATTGATGTTTCGCCCACCGAAACGTTCTTGCAGTAGAATAATGTATATCCTTTCCCCCTCCCCACCTCCCAGTTTCTTCGTTTTTTTCGCGTGTCTTTCTTCCCTCTCTTCTTTCATCTCTTCCTTTCTTTCCTCTCTTCGCTTTGGTTCCTCCTCTCTTCCCTCTGTTTCCTTCTCTTTGCTGTTTTCCTTTACACCTCTATAATTTAGTAAACTTTCTTATTTATTCAACTTTCTCTTTAATTTGTTCAGCTTTCTCTCGTTCAGTTTTCTCTAATTCAGCTTTCTATCAACATTCTCTGATTTATTCAGGTTTCTCTAATTTATTCAGCTTTCTCTTACGTTTCTCTCGTCTAGCATGTGCCTCTCTGTCTTGTATTTTCTCTTCTCTTCCCCTTCTTCTCCTCTCTCCCTTCTCCTTTCACACACACGCTTCCTATTTTTCTCTGCTCTCCCTTCCCTTTGCAGCGGGTGTGAGCTGTCTACTTAGAGAAGGGGAGAGAGAGAGAGAGAGAGAGAGGGAGAGAGAGAGAGAGAGAGAGAGAGAGAGAGAGAGAGAGAGAGAGAGAGAGAGAGAGAGAGAGAGAGAGGGGAAAAGTCAGATATAGATGTCAACAGGGGGTTGTTTAAGATTTAGTGAAGTAAAGATAGAGAAACAAATGGATAAAGATAGAGATAAAAGGATAAAGATAGATAAATGGATAAAGATAGCGGCGAGGGGAAAGAGAACAATTCTTGAGAATATTTCAGGATGCCATCGTGTTTGTGACTGAGAATGTGAGACTTTCATATTGTAACCTCGAGGGTGCCAACGAGGCTTCATGAGGTGCCAGAGTGGCTTCATGAGGTGTCAGCGAGGCTTCATGAGGTGCCAGCGAGGCTTCATGAGGTGCCAGAGTGGCTTCATGAGGTGCCAGCGAGGCTTCATGAGGTGCCAGCGAGGCTTCATGAGGTGCCAGCGAGGCTTCATGAGGTGCCAGAGTGGCTTCATGAGGTGCCAGCGAGGCTTCATGAGGTGCCAGAGTGGCTTCATGAGGTGCCAGCGAGGCTTCATGAGGTGCCAGAGTGGCTTCATGAGGTGCCAGCGAGGCTTCATGAGGTGCCAGCGAGGCTTCATGAGGTGCCAGCGAGGCTTCATGAGGTGCCAGCGAGGCTTCATGAGGTGCCAGCGAGGCTTCATGAGGTGCCAGAGTGGCTTCATGAGGTGCCAGCGAGGCTTCATGAGGTGTCAGAGCGGCTTCATGAGGTGCCAGCGAGGCTTCATGAGGTGCCAGCGAAGCTTCATGAGGTGCCACAGTGGCTTCATGAGGTGCCAGCGAGGCTTCCTGTCACCCCTGAGATGCACGCATGAAAACTCTTAAGAGGAGCCCCAGGTCCTCAAGAGGAGCCCCAGGTCCTCAAGAGGAACTTCAGGTCCTCAAGAGAAGCCCCAGGTCCTAAAGAGGAGCTCCAGGTCCTCAAGAAGATCCCCAGGTCCTCAAGAGGAGCCCCAGGTCCTCAAGAGGAACTCCAGGTCCTCAAGAGAAGCCCCAGGTCCTCAAGAGGAGCTCCAGGTCCTCAAGAGGATCTTCAGGTCCTCAAGAGGAGCCCCAGGTCCTCAAGAGGAACTCCAGGTTCTCAAGAGGAGCCCTAGGTTCTCAAGAGGAGCCCTAGGTCCTCAAGAGGAGCCCCAGGTCTTCAAGAGGAGCTCCAGGTCCTCAAGAAGAGCCCCAAGTTCTCTAGAGGAGCTCCAGGTCCTCAAGAGGAGTCCCAGGTCCTAAAGAGGAGCCCCAGGTCCTCAAGAGGAGCCCCAGGTCCTCAAGAGGAGTCCCAGGTCCTCAAGAGGAGCCCCAGGTCCTCAAGAGGAACTCCAGGTACTCAAAAGGAGCCCCAGATCCTCAGCCCAAGGTTCTCAAGAGGAGCCCCAGGTCCTCAGGAGGAGCCCCAGGTCCTCAAGAGGAGCCCCAGGTCCTCAAGAGGAGCCCCAGGTCCTCAAGAGGAGCCCCAGGTCCTCAAGAGGAGCCCCAGGTCCTCAAGAGGAGCTCCAGGTCCTTAAGAGGAGCCCCAGGTCCTCAAGAGCAGCCCAAGGTTCTCAAGAGGAGGCCCAGGTCCTCAGGAGGAGCCCCAGGTCCTCAAGAGGAACTCCAGGTCCTCAAGAGGAGCCCCAGGTCCTCAAGAAGAGTCCCATGTTCTCTAGAGGAGCCCCAGGTCCTCAAGAGGAGCCCAAGGTTCTCAAGAGGAGCCCCAGGTCCTCAAGAGGAGCCTCAGGTTCTCAAGAGGAGCTCCAGGTCCTCAAGAGGAGCTCCAGGTCCTCAAGAGGAGCTCCAGGTCCTCAAGAGGAGCCCCAGGTCCTCAAAAGGAGCCCCAGGTCCTTAAGAGGAGCTCCGGAAGAGAGAAACAATAGGCTTCACTCTTATTACTTCCTCAGGCAAACTTGAAACTGGTGGGAGTGAGGTCACTTCCTGAGTCTTGTATTATCATGTGTGACCCACTCTTTGTGTGTGACCTTGTGGTGTGACCCTGTAGTGTGTAATGTGACCCTGTAGTGTGTGATTTGACCCTATGGTGTGTGTGACTCTGCGGTGTTTAGTGTGACCCATTGGTGTAGGGTGTGTTGATCCTGTGGTGTTTAGTACGTGTGGTGTGACCCAGTGATGTGGTGCGTGGTTTGACCCTGTGGTGTGTGGTGTGACCCTGTGGTGTGGTATGTGGTATGACCCTGTGGTGTGGTATGACGCTGTGGTGTGACCCTGTGGTGTGTACTGACAACACGAGACAGTCACAGTGGTGGCAGCAATACTGCAGTTCGGGTTATTGATTATCACACCTCGCTCTCCTGGGGGTCATCTGGCAGTACTGTGACTCCCCCCACCCCCCAACAACACAAGGGTCATCTGGCAGTACTGTGACTCCCCCCACCCCCCAACAACACAAGGGTCATCTGGCAGTACTGTGACCCAACCTCCCGCCCCAACAACAGGGGATTCTTGGGGTGGAAGAGGGGAAATTTGTTGATAGGAGGGACAGTGTGTGTGTGTGTGTGTGTGTGTGTGTGTGTGTGTGTGTGTGTGTGTGTGTGTGTGTGTGTGTGTGTGTGTGTGTGTGTGTGTCTTTTTACGTGTACGAGTACCACCTGCATTCTGGTAGATATTTTGAGTTAGGTTCCTGTATTAAAGAAAAAAAAATACTGTGAAATCCCCGAGGCATCATTTGCCTTCCAGCACACCGTTTCTGATCCACTTAGTCTGAGGGAAAAAAGAATCAGGTAGTCTTTGCGAGTGTGATATCCTCCTCGCCTGAATCACCTTTAAGGGGCGTTCGATGCTTCCTTTATGCTTAAATAACTTAGTGTCTCTCTCTCTCATCCTCCGTGGATTTTTAAAATTCTTCTTTTTCTCGGCTCTTTTTCTCTCTCACATTTTCTATGCTCTCAGGACTCCAGTTGAAAGGTGCGGTCTTGATGTAGTCTCTCTCTTTGCTAATGTTCTTCTTGATGTCCTCACCTTTCTTAGGAAGGTCTCTGCGGGGCTTAGCTTGTCTTCCTTACGCTTACGTTGCCTCTTGCTCGATATCCTTAAGCCGATTTCTGTGCCATCATTAACAGTCTCATTGGTCAGAGACCAGGGCCGTCATTAGCGGGCAGTGACTCGACTGTCTACTACTCAGTGCACTGAACGATTCACACGGACATAGTGCTTCTTGAAATAAAGTACTACATTATCCAGTGGCACTTGCCACCTGATGTTTGAAGGATTGATGGCCGAGTGGACTAAAGTGTCTCGGAATTTTTGGGAGGCATGCAAAAATATCGGAATATCAGGGGTTCGATCCCCGACTAGTCGCAGTATTATTTACTTAAAAACCACTCGTTCGTGGTTGCATCAATATATATATATATATATATATATATATATATATATATATATATATATATATATATATATATATATATATATATATATATATATATATATAGTCATTTACATATAAATTTCAGGAAAACATAAGCTTCAGCTGGTCGCACTGCGGCATCAGCGCTGCATATGAAAGTTTTATTGATAAATGCATGTGTTGTCTATTCAATATCATACAAAGCAAACAAAAATGTTAGAGTTTGTCATGCATATAAATGGAACGAGCCCACTCAGAACTAATTCATATAGAAATTTAATATATAAAAGCGATATATACATTTATATATATATATATATATATATATATATATATATATATATATATATATATATATATATATATATATATATATATATATATGTCGTGCCGAATATGTAAAATTGGTCAATTAGCAAGAACTCATTTAAAATTAAGTCCTTTCTAAAATTTTCTCTTATAAGTTTAAAGATATATTTTTTTCATTAATGTTAATGTAATAATTTATAATTTTGCTCCAAAAGAAACTTAGAAAACTTACCTAACCTTATTATAACAAGAACAATTTATTTTAGCCTAACCCAACTAAATATATTTTAGATTTGTTTACAATAATTTAATACTAAACAAACACAGTGAAATATATTTTTTTCGTTAGGTTCAGAATGATGTTGGCGAAATTATTGCATAAACAAATTTTCTCTTGTCCTGTATGGCAAGATGAGCGTTGCTATTTAAGCGTTGCTATTTAAGCCAAGATCGCTTTCAAGTTCTGCCTACAGTTCTGGCACACTGTACATCTCCATATATATAAATGTTATATCCAACAGCACGTCAAGTATTAAAAACCATTTGTCTCCATTCACTCCTATCAAACACGCTCACGCATGCCTGCTGGAAGTCCAAGCCCCTTGCCCACAAAACCTCCTTTACCCCCCTCCCTCCAACCCTTCCTAGGCCGACCCCTACCCCGCCTTCCTTCCACTACAGACTGATACACTCTTGAAGTCATTCTGTTTCGCTCCATTCTCTCTACATGTCCGAACCACCTCAACAACCCTTCCTCAGCCCTCTGGACAACAGTTTTGGTAATCCCGCACCTCCTCCTAACTTCCAAACTACGAATTCTCTGCATTATATTCACACCACACATTGCCCTCAGACATGACATCTCCACATATATGACATATATATATATGTGACATATATATATATGTGTATATATATATATATATATATATATATATTAGTCATTGCTAATTAAAAATCAGCTGAATTAAACAACATTATTGCATAATATCCCAGGATTAATGGTTTAAAAGCTTTATCCAGCTGCAGGTGGGCAGAACAGGAGTGACGACTTTAAACGTGAACTTTCAGAAGTGTTTCAACAATATACCTGCACTGCCCACTAAGTCCTACTTCGTGTCCAGTCCTCCTTGCCGCTGGCAGCTGAAATCCATTTTCCTCTTAACTCGGCATTTATAGTGTTATAGTGGGAGGGTATGAGGGAGGGGTGGGTGGGAGGGAAGGATGGTGGGATGGACGTTGGGTGGGTAGGAAGCAAGACGCAGGCGCCGAGTAAGCATTGTGCCGTTGGCCACAGTTGTAACAGCTTCTCTTGGGCATTTTCCTTTCAAAGGACGTACCATGGTGTTGGCGATGGGTTCTGCATCCAAGGCATTGGAGCTACCCTTCCTTTGGGACGGAGCTGATTACCTCCATTCCCAGCGCATTTACTTCCCTTTAAATATAATAATTCTGCTAAAGATTGTTCTTTTGAAGGTTAGGTTAAGTAAGGTTCGTCAGGAAACAGGACAAGTGTTCCCTGACACGGGTCTTAAGTCAGATGATAACCCGCCATTGGAGGTTTTGATCATCTGACCGAGGCCTTCCACTGGCTTACCGGTCCACTGAATAAAAGCAAACAGTGAGTACAGTACAGTGATTTTTCGCATCTCTCACTGTCGTCTGACAATGTTGCCTTGCTGTCTCGCTTCAGGAGATACTGGACGAGGAGTCTCTCTGGAATGCTGGAGTGGCATTCTCTGGACTCATTCCCACCTCTGACCCACTCCTTTCCTGGTAGGTGGCTTGTTAGCTGTAGATAAATGCTTCAGAGAACCAACAGGTTGATGGTTGAGACACCGGACTGAGGTAAGCACCTACTGGCAAATTTTTCCCACAGTAAAGCTGCCCAAGTATTGGACAGGTGTCTGAATCAACGGCTTGTTAACTGTTCCGTTCCTCTTCTGTTTCCTTCTCTCTACCCATGTCTCCCTTTCTGTCTTTCGCTCTTCTACCGTCTGGTCTTTCTTAACATTTAATGTATTCAAGTTGCTAGATGGTCTCGAGTTTTATTCTCATGACTGTTTTTCTCGGTTCTGGCTGCGTAAACATGATTCGCAGTGGCCTAGTCTTGCCTTCTACACATTTTCCAACTCTTAACAATCCACAGACTCTGCTGGTCTTACCTACAGACTCCATTTCTTCCATCAGATGGTCAGTTCATCGGTCTTCCTCTTGCATACGTACCTTCCTCTCATGTTCTATAACTTCATTTAACCCCAACACCATGAGAGTTCTGTGTCTTAGATATCAACACCATGAGAGTTCTGTGTCTTAGATATCAACACCATGAGAGTTCTGTGTCTTAGATATCAACACCATGAGAGTTCTGTGTCTTAGATATCAACACCATGAGAGTTCTGTGTCTTAGATATCAACACCATGAGAGTTCTGTGTCTTAGATATCAACACCATGAGAGTTCTGTGTCTTAGATATCAACACCATGAGAGTTCTGTGTCTTAGATATCAACACCATGAGAGTTCTGTGTCTTAGATATCAACACCATGAGAGTTCTGTGTCTTAGATATCAACACCATGAAAGTTCTGTGTCTTAGATATCAACACCATGAGAGTTCTGTGTCCTAGATATCAACACCATGAGAGTTCTGTGTCTTAGATATCAACACCATGAGAGTTCTGTGTCCTAGATATCAACACCATGAAAGTTCTGTGTCTTAGATATCAACACCATGAGAGTTCTGTGTCTTAGATATCAACACCATGAAAGTTCTGTGTCCTAGATATCAACACCATGAGAGTTCTGTGTCTTAGATATC
>NC_091343.1:19166190-19183690 GCF_038502225.1 Cherax quadricarinatus | reverse complement strand
TGTTCAAGAATATCGTGTTTGTTCCAGGAGACATAGCAAGTCAGATGGCACCTCAAAATTGTCAAATATATTTTTTGTCTTGCTGCCTGTATCGTGTAGGTGCCAGGACTATACACGTACCAAGACTACACAGGCGCCTAGACTACGCAGGTGCCAGGACTATACACGTACCAAGACTACACAGGCGCCAAGACTACGCAGGTGCCAGGACTATACACGTACCAAGACTACACAGGCGCCTAGACTACGCAGGTGCTAGGACTATACACGTGCCATGACTACACAGGCGCCTAGACTACGCAGGTGCTAGGACTATACACGTGCCATGACTACACAGGCGCCTAGACTACGCAGGTGCCAGGACTATACACGTACCAAGACTACACAGGCGCCTAGACTACGCAGGTGCTAGGACTATACACGTGCCATGACTACACAGGCGCCTAGACTACGCAGGTGCCAGGACTATACACGTACCAAGACTACACAGGCGCCAAGACTACGCAGGTGCCAGGACTATACACGTACCATGACTACACAGGCGCCTAGACTACGCAGGTGCTAGGACTATACACGTACCATGACTACACAGGCGCCTAGACTACGCAGGTGCCAGGACTATACACGTACCAAGACTACACAGGCGCCAAGACTACGCAGGTGCCAGGACTATACACGTACCAAGACTACACAGGCGCCAAGACTACGCAGGTGCCAGGACTATACACGTACCAAGACTACACAGGCGCCTAGACTACGCAGGTGCCAGGACTATACACGTACCAAGATTACACAGGCGCCAAGACTACGCAGGTGCCAGGACTATACACGTATCATGTGGGAGTTCGATACGTGGATTAGGTAAGAAATACTCACGTAGGCTGTTATTACTTATAATTGCAGATATGTGGAGAGAGCCCTTGCCAGCCGTACCTATCTCCTTGCTCACACTCGTAACACTGACTAGCCGCCCACAGTACCCTATGTGAGGGGGCCTTTGATACTGCTGAGGTCAGCACAATATGAATTCAGATAGTGACTCAGGCAGAGACGGTTGGTCGTTGAGTCAACGGTACCCTGGTTACTACTACTGAGACACGTACCAAGACTACACAGGCGCCAAGACTACGCAGGTGCCAGGACTATACACGTACCAAGACTACACAGGCGCCAAGACTACGCAGGTGCCAGGACTATACACGTACCAAGACTACACAGGCGCCTAGACTACGCAGGTGCCAGGACTATACACGTACCAAGACTACACAGGCGCCTAGACTACGCAGGTGCCAGGACTATACACGTACCAAGACTACACAGGCGCCAAGACTACGCAGGTGCCAGGACTATACACGTACCAAGACTACACAGGCGCCAAGACTACGCAGGTGCCAGGACTATACACGTACCAAGACTACACAGGCGCCAAGACTACGCAGGTGCCAGGACTATACACGTACCAAAACTAGATTGGGATACCAGGGTTACCCTTCTTGGTTTAGATTATAATACCATGACTAGTTTGCTTTAAGTAAACTAGAACCAGTTGCATCTTGATCCTACTCACATATGCATTATAATGCGATCCTTTACTAAGTTTCACCCACACATTGGGTTTATCAAATCAAGTTTGTGACTTGATAAAGCACATTATGTGGGCGTAACGTAGCCAATAAAGAATTGCACTATACTGCATCTGTATTTAATTTTTCCACCTTGTCGGTATTATAGGCCATTTATCCTCACCTTGGTTCTTGTCAGTGGTCTCACCTGTTAAAATTGTAGCTGTTTCGCGATTGGGATACAAGGGCTAGTTGCAGCACCATTATACAGGCCTGGTCGTGTATAATGGCGCTGTGATCGCTGGGTCCAGGACCACCTTAACCCTCTACAGCTAAATTTCCATCTGCGATCTTTATTACGTTGCTTGATTAGGTTTCCCTTCGTTATTGCGTTGATGCCTCTAGGGTTTGTGCCTGTGTCACAGAACGCACACACCGGAGCAGCCCCACAGAACCCACACACCGGAGCAGCCCCACAGAACCCACACACCGGAGCAGCCCCACAGAACCCACACACCGGGGCAGCCCCACAGAACCCACACACCGGAGCAGCCCCACAGAACCCACACACCGGAGCAGCCCCACAGAACCCACACACTGGAGCAGCCCCACATAAGAACCCACAGACCAGCCATGTCACATCAGAACCCACGTCGGGAAGCAGACTCACCGTGCCTCACAAGTGTTCAACACTTGAACACAAGTAGTCAGGAATCATCCACGCGCCTTTTGACAGTGTTCAGCCAGAGTGGCTCAGTCCTCGCTCACACCAGCTCACTCCAGCTCCCTATATAAAAGCTCTCCATGTTTCAAACGCCCCCCTCAGTAATTCCTGAAACGTAGAGGAGAGGGAATTGAATTTACTGGGTTACCTGGGCGTCAGAGAAGCTGCCAGCGACCCCTTTCGCTCTCCTACTCTCACTCGCTCTCCTACTCTCACTCGCGCCGCTACTCTCACTCACGCTGCTGCTCTAACTCGCGCTGCTGCTCTAACTCGTGCTACAAGCATGCAAAACTTTTATGAATTCTCTGTTGATCATCAAAGACAGCAACAAAATCGCCTCCAGTGTGAGGGGATAGATTGCCTTGGGGACACACGGTATCTGTGTTGATACATAGCAGGGGAGGCGCTGCATCATCATGCTGTAGCAGGGGTGGGGAGTACTTACCTTCACAGCATGAGTGGGGAGCACTTGCCTTATCAGCATGGATGGGGAGTACTTGCCTTATCAGCATGGGTGGGGAGTACTTACCTTCTCAACATGGGTGGGGAGTACACAGTCCCATGTTAAAGAACAAGATTGCATTTGTCCCAATAAAAACCTGTTCTGGAACTAATTTTTTTGTATCCTTGTCAACAATAGACGGTTGTTAGTCATATATATTGGGTCACCCATTGCAGGTTTTGTCTACTTTTTCACTATATTTGAGGCTACTTTTTTTTCTATTGTCACTATTATTTTTCTTATTTCCATCATCAATTTTTCAATGAAATTTTGACATAATTAATATTTCATATATATATATATATATATATATATATATATATATATATATATAATATATATATATAATATTGATTTGACACACACACACACACACACACACACACTCGACAATAAAAATATAACATACACAAGCATGATTAAACACCAAAAAGGAGACAGACATGAAGCATTAAACTACAGACCAGTGTCACTGACATGTATAGTATGCAAAATCACGGAGAAGATTATCAGGAGAAGAGTGGTGGAACACCTAGAAAGGAATGATCTCATCAACAGCAGCCAACATGGTTTCAGGGACGGGAAATCCTGTGTCACAAACCTACTGGAGTTCTATGACATGGTGACAGCAGTAAGACAAGAGAGAGAGGGGTGGGTGGATTGCATTTTCTTGGACTGCAAGAAGGCGCTTGACACAGTTCCACACAAGAGATTGGTGCAAAAACTGGAGGACCAAGCAGGGATAACAGGGAAGGCACTACAATGGATCAGGGAATACTTGTCAGGAAGACAGCAGCGAGTCATGGTACGTGGCGAGGTGTCAGAGTGGGCACCTGTGACCAGCGGGGTCCCGCAGGGGTCAGTCCTAGGACCAGTGCTGTTTCTAGTATTTGTGAACGACATGACGGAAGGAATAGACTCTGAGGTGTCCCTGTTTGCAGATGACGTGAAGTTGATGAGAAGAATTCACTCGATCGAAGACCAGGCAGAACTACAAAGGGATCTGGACAGGCTGCAGACCTGGTCCAGCAATTGGCTCCTGGAGTTCAATCCCACCAAGTGCAAAGTCATGAAGATTGGGGAAGGGCAAAGAAGGCCGCAGACGGAGTACAGTCTAGGGGGTCAGAGACTACAAACCTCACTCAAGGAAAAAGATCTTGGGGTGAGTATAACACCAGGCACATCTCCTGAAGCGCACATCAACCAAATAACTGCTGCAGCATATGGGCGCCTAGCAAACCTCAGAACAGCATTCCGACATCTTAATAAGGAATCATTCAGGACCCTGTACACCGTGTACGTTAGGCCCATATTGGAGTATGCGGCACCAGTTTGGAACCCACACCTAGCCAAGCACGTGAAGAAACTAGAGAAAGTGCAAAGGTTTGCAACAAGACTAGTCCCAGAGCTAAGAGGTATGTCCTACGAGGAGAGGTTAAGGGAAATCAACCTGACGACACTGGAGGACAGGAGAGATAGGGGGGACATGATAACGACATACAAAATACTGAGAGGAATTGACAAGGTGGACAAAGACAGTATGTTCCAGAGATTGGACACAGTAACAAGGGGACACAGTTGGAAGCTGAAGACACAGATGATTCACAGGGATGTTAGGAAGTATTTCTTCAGCCACAGAGTAGTCAGTAAGTGGAATAGTTTGGGAAGCGATGTAGTGGAGGCAGGATCCATACATAGCTTTAAGCAGAGGTATGATAAAGCTCACGGCTCAGGGAGAGTGACTTAGTAGCGATCAGTGAAGAGGCGGGGCCAGGAGCTCGGACTCGACCCCCGCAACCTCAACTAGGTGAGTACAACTAGGTGAGTACCAGATTACCTCTGCACTATACACCAGATTATATACCAGGTTATACACCATTCACCAGATTAATACACAGGGGGGGGGGGGGGGAGGAGTGGCATTGCTGATCAAAAATCGCTGGAGTTTTGATGAGCTGGAGAGAGGAGACAGCGGAGAAGAAAGTGATTACATAGCGGGAACGCTTCACTCTGGAGGTCCCAAGGTGGTAATAGCAGTGATGTATAACCCACCACAGAACAGCAGGAGGCCAAGGCAAGAGTACGACGAGAGCAATAGAGCGATGGTTGACACACTGGCTACAGTGGCCAGAAGAGCTCATGCATGCAGGGCAAAGCTCCTGATCATGGGTGACTTTAACCACAAGGAGATTGATTGGGAGAACTTGGACCCGCATGGGGGCCAAGATATATGGAGGGCTAAAATGATGGAGGTGGTACTGGAAAACTTCATGTACCAACACGTAAGGGACACTACAAGAGAGAGAGGAGAGGATGAACCAGCAAGGCTGGACTTAGTATTCACCTTGAGTAGTGCAGATATTGAGGACATCACATATGAAAGACCCCTTGGGGCCAGTGACCATGTGGTTTTAAGCTTCGAATACACAGTAGAGCTACAAGTGGAGGGAGAAGCAGGAAGGCCAGGACGAATGAAGCCAAACTACAAGAAAGGGGACTACACAGGAATGAGGAACTTCCTGAACGGGGTTCAGTGGGACAGAGAACTGGCAGGGAAGCCAGTTAATGAGATGATGGAATATGTAGCAACAAAATGCAAGGAGGCTGAGGAGAGGTTTGTACCCAAGGGTAACAGGAATAATGAAAAAACCAGGATGAGCCCATGGTTTACCCGAAGGTGCAGGGAGGCAAAAACCAAGTGTGCTAGGGAATGGAAGAAATATAGAAGGCAAAGGACCCAGGAGAATAAGGAGAGCAGTCGTAGAGCCAGAAACGAATATGCACAGATAAGAAGGGAGGCCCAAAGACAATATGAAAATGACATAGCAGCGAAAGCCAAATCTGACCCGAAACTGTTGTACAGCCACATCAGGAGGAAAACAACAGTCAAGGACCAGGTAATCAGGCTAAGGAAGGAAGGAGGAGAGACAACAAGAAATGACGGTGAAGTATGTGAGGAACTCAAAAAGAGATTCAAAGAAGTGTTCACAGAGGAGACAGAAGGGGCTCCAGAAAGACGGAGAGGTGGGGCACACCACCATGTGCTGGACACAGTGCACACAACCGAGGAAGAAGTGAAGAGGCTTCTGAGTGAGCTAGATACCTCAAAGGCAATGGGGCCAGATAACATCTCCCCATGGGTATTGAGAGAGGGAGCAGAGGCGCTATGTGTACCCCTAACAACAATAATCAATACATCTATCGAAACAGGGAGATTGCCTGAGGCATGGAAGACAGCAAATGTAGTCCCAATCTTTTAAAAAGGAGACAGACATGAAGCATTAAACTACAGACCAGTGTCACTGACATGTATAGTATGCAAAATCATGGAGAAGATTATCAGGAGAAGAGTGGTGGAACACCTAGAAAGGAATGATCTCATCAACAGCAGCCAACATGGTTTCAGGGACGGGAAATCCTGTGTCACAAACCTACTGGAGTTCTATGACATGGTGACAGCAGTAAGACAAGAGAGAGAGGGGTGGGTGGATTGCATATTCTTGGACTGCAAGAAGGCGTTTGACACAGTTCCACACAAGAGATTGGTGCAAAAACTGGAGGACCAAGCAGGGATAACAGGGAAGGCACTACAATGGATCAGGGAATACTTGTCAGGAAGACAGCAGCGAGTCATGGTACGTGGCGAGGTGTCAGAGTGGGCACCTGTGACCAGCGGGGTCCCACAGGGGTCAGTCCTAGGACCAGTGCTGTTTCTGGTATTTGTGAACGACATGACGGAAGGAATAGACTCTGAGGTGTCCCTGTTTGCAGATGACGTGAAGTTGATGAGAAGAATTCACTCGATCGAAGACCAGGCAGAACTACAAAGGGATCTGGACAGGCTGCAGACCTGGTCCAGCAATTGGCTCCTGGAGTTCAATCCCACCAAGTGCAAAGTCATGAAGATTGGGGAAGGGCAAAGAAGACCGCAGATGGAGTACAGTCTAGGGAGCCAGAGACTACAGACCTCACTCAAGGAAAAGATCTTGGGGTGAGTATAACACCAGGCACATCTCCTGAAGCGCACATCAACCAAATAACTGCTGCAGCATATGGGCGCCTAGCAAACCTCAGAACAGCATTCCGACATCTTAATAAGGAATCGTTCAGGACCCTGTACACCGTGTACGTTAGGCTCATATTGGAGTATGCGGCACCAGTTTGGAACCCACACCTAGCCAAGCACGTAAAGAAACTAGAGAAAGTGCAAAGGTTTGCAACAAGACTAGTCCCAGAGCTAAGAGGTATGTCCTACGAGGAGAGGTTAAGGGAAATCAACCTGACGACACTGGAGGACAAGAGAGATAGGGGGGACATGATAACGACATACAAAATACTGAGAGGAATTGACAAGGTGGACAAAGACAGGATGTTTCAGAGATTGGACACAGTAACAAGTGGACACAGTTGGAAGTTGAAGACACAGATGAATCACGGGGATGTTAGGAAGTATTTCTTCAGCCACAGAGTAGTCAGTAAGTGGAATAGTTTGGGAAGCGATGTAGTGGAGGCAGGATCCATACATAGCTTTAAGCAGAGGTATGATAAAGCTCACGGTTCAGAGGGAGTGACCTAGTAGCGATCAGTGAAGAGACGGGGCCAGGAGCTCGGACTCGACCCCCGCAACCTCAACTAGGTGAGTGTACACACACATTCATCCATCCATAAGGGAACGGTGCTGTTGCTAGAGTAGAATTTCCCATTTGCATTTGACGGGAGGAGAATCGAGCCCGCAACACCCATAAAATTGCTTCCTAAATTATGATATAATTTGCTACCACCTGTTTGTGCAAGATAGGTTTTTCCAATACATCTTCACACACTAACAAAGGCTAAAAGGAAACTACGTGCTGCAGCTGATGACTATCCTGCCGTAGTAACTATGTCTGGAAACAGAACCTGGTTCCACCATCAACACTAATGAACCCGAAAAACAAACGAGTCACTAAATAAAACGAATGTATGTTTTTTTTTCAGTTTTATAATTGAAAACGTGTAAGTTGTTACTCGTGGCTGGGTTAATGATCTATTTCATATTCACATTGTTTTTTGACCTGGAAAATATAGGTTTTTTTTTCCCCAGGGAACTTGAAAGTTCTGAGCTGGTTTTGGGGGGGAGGGGTATGAGGGAAAAAAAAGGTCAGCTGAGGGGGGTATGGATACTTGTAAACTGTAAACTGAAGGGATGTGGGCACTTAAAAAAGGTCAAGTATAGGGGTATGGGTATTTAAGAAGAGTCGACTGAAGGGGTATTTGCACTTTAGAAAGGTCAACTGAAGGGGTATGGGCAGTTTAGAAAACGTCAACTGAAAGGGGTATGGGCACTTAAAAAGGTCAATTGAAAGGGTATGGACATTTAAAAAAAGGTCAACCGAGGAGATATGGACACTTAAAAAACGTCAACGATTGATTTAATGGTCATCGTCAGTTGACTTGTAGTTGACAAATTGACACATCAGAGCTGTGTCAATTTCCACTTACCAATTTTATTAATTTTTTTTCGGGGGTAATACCTAGGGAATGACGCTTCAGATCTGCTTTAAACCCAAACATTGGCCGATTTTTTAAGCAGTTTTTGGCTTCATGCAATATAACAGCGGACGTTATAGAAGCCTTCGTATGTATATGAGTGAGATACCGTAGTGTATAGTAACCTTCACATATATGGAGAGTGAGATGCCATAGTGTATAGTAACCTTCACATATATGGAGAGTGAGATGCCATAGTGTATAGTAACCTTCACATATATGGAGAGTGAGATGCCATAGTGTATAGTAACCTTCACATATATGGAGAGTGAGATGCCATAGTGTATAGTAACCTTCACATATATGGAGAGTGAGATGCCATAGTGTATAGTAACCTTCACATATATGGAGAGTGAGATGCCATAGTGTATTGTAACCTTCACATATATGGAGAGTGAGATGCCATAGTGTATTGTAACCTTCACATATATGGAGAGTGAGATATCGTAGTGAATTATAACCTTCACTTATATCACCTGGAGTTTACCTGGAGAGGGTTTCGGGGGTCAACGCCCCCGCGGCTTAGTCTGAGACCAGGCCTCGTGGTGGATCAGAGTCTGATCAACCAGGCTGTTACAGCTGGCCGCCCACAAACTGACGTAGGAACCACAGCCCGGCTGGTCAGGTACTGACTTTAGGTGCCTGTCCAGTGTCTTCTTGAAGACAGTCATTTCTAACATATATGGAATAATTTCTAAGATATTACAACCAATTCAGAATATTCTGACTTGTTAGCAAGACAAGTGACTGAAAAACACGCAGTTAATAACAGGAAGTACAGATAAGGTATTGTGTAATAGGTTAACCCCTAAGATACCTATTGTTAGGGGTTAATTTTAAATATAACTGCGAACAGGGTTAACTACAAATAGGATAACTACAAATAGGATAACTACAAATAGGATAACTACAAATAGGATAACTACAAATAGGATAACTACAAATAGGATAACTACAAATAGGATAACTACAAATAGGATAACTACAAATAGGATAACTACAAATAGGATAACTACAAATAGGATAACTACAAATAGGATAGCTACAAATAGGATAACTACAAATAGGATAACTACAAATAGGATAACTACAAATAGGATAACTACAAATAGGGTAGCTACAAATAGGATAACTACAAACTACAAATAGGATAACTACAAATAGGATAGCTACAAATAGGATAACTACAAATAGGATAACTACAAATAGGATAACTACAAATAGGATAGCTACAAATAGGATAGCTACAAATAGGATTACAAATAGGATAACTACAAATAGGATAACTACAAACAGGATAACTACAAACAGGATAATTAAATCAGCTAACTACATAATTGGGGAATTACAAATTACCTACAAATAGGATAACTTTAGAGTGATTTTCAACAGGGAGACTTTAAATGGGATAACATTCAATAAGAAAACTCTAGGAAGACATTAAATAAGGTGACATTAAATAGGGTAACTTTAAATAAGGTAACTACAGATATTTAAAACATAATCCTTCATGTAATGAGATAATCACTGAGAAAGGATTCGTAAAACTCACAGTTCGCGGCCGCGTAAGGTAACACTCGCGGCCGCGTAAGGTAACACTAGCGGCCGCGTAAGGTAACACTAGCGGCCGCGTAAGGTAACACTCGCGGCCGCGTAAGGTAACACTCGCGGCCGCGTAAGGTAACACTCGCGGCCGCGTAAGGTAACACTCGCGGCCGCGTAAGGTAACACTCGCGGCCGCGTAAGGTAACACTCGGGGCCGCGTAAGGTTACACTAGCGGCCGCGTAAGGTAACACTCGCGGCCGCGTAAGGTAACACTCGCGGCCGCGTAAGGTAACACTCGGGGCCGCGTAAGGTTACACTAGCGGCCGCGTAAGGTAACACTCGCGGCCGCGTAAGGTAACACTCGGGGCCGCGTAAGGTTACACTAGCGGCCGCGTAAGGTAACACTCGCGGCCGCGTAAGGTAACACTCGGGGCCGCGTAAGGTTACACTAGCGGCCGCGTAAGGTAACACTCGCGGCCGGGTAAGGTAACACTCGGGGCCGCGTAAGGTTACACTAGCGGCCGCGTAAGGTAACACTCGCGGCCGCGTAAGGTAACACTCGGGGCCGCGTAAGGTTACACTAGCGGCCGCGTAAGGTAACACTCGCGGAAGCGTAAGGTAACACTCGCGGAAGCGTAAGGTAACACTCCCGGAAGCGTAAGGTAACACTAGCGGCCGCGTAAGGTAACACTAGCGGCCGCATAAGGTAACACTCGCGGCCGCGTAAGGTAACACTCGCGGCCGCGTAAGGTAACACTAGCGGCCGCGTAAGGTAACACTCGCGGCCGCGTAAGGTAACACTCGCGGCCGCGTAAGGTAACACTCGCGGCCGCGTAAGATAACACTAGCGGCCGGGAAAGGTAACACTAGCGGCCGCGTAAGGTAACACTCGCGGCCGCGTAAGGTAACACTCGCGGCCGCGTAAGGTAACACTCGCGGCCGCGTAAGGTAACACTCGCGGCCGCGTAAGGTAACACTCGCGGCCGCGTAAGGTAACACTCGCGGCCGCGTAAGGTAACACTAGCGGCCGGGAAAGGTAACACTAGCGGCCGGGAAAGGTAACACTAGCGGCCGCGAAAGGTAACACTAGCGGCCGGGAAAGGTAACACTCGCTGCCGCGAAAGATAACACTAGCGGCCGGGAAAGGTAACACTCGCTGCCGCGAAAGGTAACACTAGCGGCCGGGAAAGGTAACACTCGCTGCCGCGAAAGGTAACACTAGCGGCCGGGAAAGGTAACACTCGCGGCCGCGTAAGGTAGCACTCGCGGCCGCGTAACACTAGCGGCCGGGAAAGGTAACACTAGCAGCCGGGAAAGGTAACACTCGCGGCCGCGTAAGGTAACACTAGCGGCCGGGAAAGGTAACACTCGCTGCCGCGAAAGGTAACACTAGCGGCCGGGAAAGGTAACACTAGCGGCCGGGAAGGGTAACACTAGCAGCCGGGAAAGTTAACACTTGCAGCCGGGAAAGGTAACACTAGCAGCCGGGAAAGGTAACACTAGCAGCCGGGAAAGGTAACACTAGCAGCCGGGAAAGGTAACACTAGCAGCCGGGAAAGGTAACACTAGCAGCCGGGAAAGGTAACACTAGCAGCCGGGAAAGGTAACACTAGCAGCCGGGAAAGGTAACACTAGCAGCCGGGAAAGGTAACACTAGCAGCCGCTAAAGGTAACACTAGCAGCCGGGTGGCCGTAACACTCAGCAGCCGGAAGGCGGGTAACACTAGCAACCGGAAAGGTAACACCAGCAGCCGGAAAGGTAACACTAGCGGCCGGGAAAACACCAGGCGGGCCGAAAGGTAACACTAGCAGGCCGGAAAGGCTGCAACACTAGCAGCCGAGCCGGGTAACACTAGCAAGCCGGAAAGGTAACAACACCAGCAAGGGCCGGTGCGGGGTAACACCAGCAGCCGGAGCGTAACACTAGCGGCCGGGCTGCAGCCGGGAAAGGTAACACTAGCAGCCGGAAAGGCAACACAGCAGCCGGGAAAGGGTAACACTAGCGCCGGGAAAGCACTAGCAGCCGGGAAAGGTAATAACTAGCAGCCGGGAAAGGTAGTAACGGCCACTAAGCAAAGGGGGGAGTAAGCACCTAGCAGCCGGGAAAGGTAAGCACCTAGCAGCCGGGAAAGGTAACACCAGCAGCCGGTAGCAGCCAGGGCCGAAAGTATAAGCAGCCGGGAAAGGTAAAACTAAGCAGCCGGGAAAGGTAAGCACCAAAGGCACGTAGCAGCCAAACCAGGGCAAAGGCCGGAAAGGTAAACACCTAGCAGCCGAAAGGCACACTAACACAAAGGCAAGCCGGGAAAGGTAAAGCATCAGCAGCCGGAAAGGTAAGCACCTAGCAGCCGGGAAAGGCGTAATAGCAGCCGGGAAAGGTAAGCACCAAAGGCAGCGGGAAAGGCGTAGCAAACATAGCAGCCGAAAGGTAAGCAGCCGGAGTAACACGCGGCAAACACTAGCAGCCGGGAAAGGTAACACTAGCAGCCGGGAAATACTCGCGCACCTTTCTCGCTCATTTGAATAATTATGCAAAAAAAATCTACACCGGAAATTCTCCGACGTTTTAACATTTGTGAAGCTCAGATTCCTGGAATGATAGTTTTGATTTTGATTTTGATTTTGATTTTGACGAATTTGTTTATTAAATGCTTTAGATTTCTTAAAATTCTTGTTTTTGTTTATGTTCGTTGTTGTTGTTGTTGATATTGAGCCAGCTAGCGTGTCAGGTAGCCAGCTAGCGTGTCAGGTAGCCAGCTAGCGTGTCAGGTAGCCAGCTAGCGTGTCAGGTAGCCAGCTAGCGTGTCAGGTAGCCAGCTAGCGTGTCAGGTAGCCAGCTAGCGTGTCAGGTAGCCAGCTAGCGTGTCAGGTAGCCAGCTGGAGTGTCAGGTAGCCAGCTAGCGTGTCAAGTAGCCAGCTAGCGTGTCAGGTAGCCAGCTGAAGGTGTCAGCTAGCCAGCTAGCTTGTCAGGTAGCCAGCTAGCGTGTCAGGTAGCCAGCTAGCGTGTCAGGTAGCCAGCTAGCGTATCAGGTAGCCAGCTTGCGTGTCAGGTAGTCAGCTAGCGTGTCAGGTAGCCAGCTAGCGTGTCAGGTAGCCAGCTAGCGTGTTAGGTAGCCAGCTGCAATGTTAGGTAGCCAGCTGGAGTGTCAGGTAGCCAGCTAGCGTGTTAGGTAGCCAGCTGCAATGTTAGGTAGCCAGCTGGAGTGTCAGGTAGCCAGCTGAAGTGTCAGGTAGCCAGCTGGAACCAGTAAGTCAGCCGGGTGTTTTAAGCCAACCAGGGATAATAGATCTGCCAGAGCCAGTAAGCCAGCTATTATGCCAGCTGGATTCAGTAAGCCTGCCAGCTGGAGCCATCAAGCCAGCCAGGTATATTAAGCCAGCTGGTGAGCTGGACATAGATAGATGAGGGTCGTTTATTCAGAGTATGTTCGTGGTATTTTCCCAGTGTCGTTCCTCCCCCCTGCAGTAACTCCCCCCGTTCCCGTCCCCCTTCCTCCCTTTCCCTTCCCCTTCCTCCCTCCCTTCCCCCGTCCTCCACACTGATGTTTTCCTCTGCAGTACCCCAACCCCTTTCCCTTCCCCTATCCTCCCCTTTCCGCCCCCTTCCTCTTTACCCTTACCCCTCCCCTCCCCTCCCCTCCCCTCCCCTCCCTTCTCCCTACTCTGTGTGTCTACCCGTGAGTAATGTTCTTCATTATACCAAGCGGAGAGCGCCTCTCTCTCTCTCTCTCTCTCTCTCTCTCTCTCTCTCTCTCTCTCTCTCTCTCTCTCTCTCTCTCTCTCTCTCTCTCTCTCTCTCTCTCTCTCTCTCTCTTTCTCTCTCTCTCTCTCTCTCTCTCTCTCTCTCTCTCTCTCTCTCTCTCTCTCTCTCTCTCTCTCTCTCTCTCTCTCATAAGTATATTTCTTCATTGAAAGCACACTCAAGGAGCATAAAACCTATTTAAACCTCTTTAAAACTCCTGTTTTAATGTATGCAACACTGCACCGCCGTAGTTAATGTTCTCTCCCCTCTCGTCTCCACAGGTAAGCTGGCGTCTGCCAGACCACGCTTCGTTTCTCCTACTCTGAGGTGAGGTCGTTTTTAGTGTGTGTTACATGCTTGCAGCGATGCTGTCGTGAATGCCGAAGGCTGAGGAGCATACTCTTGTGATGCTTTAAGAGGGTTGATAGGTGGGGGTGGTTGTCAGGTGGGATAGGTGATAGGTGGGTGAAGTGGCAGGTGGGAGAGGTGGAAGGTGGGGATAGGTGACCATTCAGTTCATGGCTGGAGAATATCACAGTGTAACAGTGTCTCAGATATCACTGCTGGTTCCGTTATTTGCATCTGAACAGTGACTTTAATTCATTGTTCTTCTAATAGCTACTCTGTAGCAGGCGTCTAAATGATCACCTCTACCCGTGAATGCTTTCTAAATGATCACCTCTACCCGTGAATGCTTTCTAAATGATCACCTCTACCCGTGAATGCTTTCTAAATGATCAAATTCTACCAAAATAAAATTCTAAGCCATCAAATTCAACACTCAAAACACAGTCATCCTTCAAAGTATATAACACGTCTATTTTTTTCCCTTTTTCTCACCACCCTATCTTTCCTCTCTTACTATCCTCCCCATCTCCGTCTTCCCATCTTCTGATCTTTACCTTCTCACTATCCTCCCATTTCCATGCTTCAGTGTCCTCGCCTTCTTTATTCTCCCATCTTTTCTCCATTTTCCCATCTCCCCATCTCTTCTCTCTTCCTCAGCATCCTTCCCTCGGACGAATGCCGTATATATTGTACCGTATGATGGGTGACGGGCGTGTTCGTTGCCCCCACCTAAGTGAGGAGGGCAGGGGATACGAGGGGAGGGGAGGGAATCCGAAGGGAGGGGAGGGGAAAGGGGCTCATCACACGCAAAACATGTTTGTTGCTCTCAGAAGAGGATTGCCTTGTTATTTTTGCCATTCTTTGCAATATTTTTTCCCTTGGTGGAGTGGAAGAGGAGAAGGGAGGGAAGGAAGGAGGGGGAGGTGTGGCATGGGTAGGTGGGGAGTTGGGGTGGGTTGCAGGATAAGGTGGAAGGTTGGGGATGCTCGCTAAATTGGGCGTTTCGCTTAATACGAGGAAAACGAGAACTTTGTTATGGTGGGGTGAGACCTTGCTATGACGGAACAGACCTTGTTATGGTGGATGAGACCTTGTTATGGTGGACGACACTTTGTTATAGTGGGCGTGACTTTGTTATGGGAATGATGGAGGGAAGTGACCTGAGTGTGTGTCAGGTAGCTGATTCCCAACCGGTTATACTTCCGGTTATATATATATATATATATATATATATATATATATATATATATATATATATATATATATATATATATATATATATATATATATATATATATATGGGGGGGAGAGTGTGTGTGTAACGGAATACATGGGCATAGAAAACTATCCCTGCTTGTTTATCTTGCCTTGCTCTACCCTGCTAAGTGCTTTGTTTGCTGTTTGCTGACTTAGTTACGACCAGGTGCTGCCACACACCATTAGACTACCACCTGTGTTTGTAATAGTTATCCATATTGTTTCACGTCCTAACCACTCTTTACTCCTAAACTTAAAAAAAAGGATGATTTTTAAATGTCCCTGGGACTCTGCGTCTTCTTGCAAACACACTGCCTTATCGAGTCCTTTCTCGTGTTGCAATGTCCTTTCTAGTGTTGTAGTGTCCTCTCTAGTGTTGCAGTGTCCTCGTGTTGCAGTGTCCTCTCTAGTATTAGTGTCCTCTCTCTCATGTTTTAATGTCCTCAAGATTTAGCTTGTTGAGTCTGTTTGAGAGTCACGCTGCACATAAAAGTTCCAAGCTGAAGCTGCATGCTCCATATTCGATCTAACTTACAGCTTATACAGGGTCCTGAAGGGTATTTTACGAATCTTCCTGAAGGCCATTCCTTTGGCTGATCTACATAAGCTGACACAGCTGTTCGGCGGAAGTGTGCTTCCGGTGATATGTTAGGTATCATGCTTACTCTGGGAGCCTTTCTTCTTCTAAAGCTTGTAGCTCTTCTTCTCCAGTCAGTTTAATAGTGACTTGTTCGACCAAACCTGCAGTCAGTCCAGGTCATCTTGTAGCGTGTGTGTGTGTGTTTTTACCTTGTGTGTGAGTTTACCTTGTGTGTGTGTGAGTTTACATTGTGTGTGCGAACTTACCTTGTGTAAGTGTTTACCTAGCTTGTGTGTGTATGCATCGTGTATATGCACGGTTGATCTGAGGTCTGTTTCCTGTAGATCGTATCAGCTCAGGTAAATCCCAGACTTTTATGGCGCCGCCAGCCAATTATTTTATGTAAATGTTGTTCCTGTAGCTCCTGTCAGCTGTGTAAAGGCTCCTGGTGTAGCTCCTGTCAGCTCTGTGAATCCTCTCGTTTAAAACGTGCGTTACTGATGGTGTTTTAAAGCTGACAGGTAAACATATTGTTTTTTTTAGCTGTCTGTAACTCGTGTTTTTTTAAGTGTATATTTACGTTAGAATTTCTTTCGTTCTTGTATTTTATGTAAATTTAGCAAGTTTGAACTCTGTGTAGCTAGGATACCTGTTGGCATCTCGGAAGATTAGGCAGGCTGAGGTGTGAGGAGAGAGAGAGAGAGAGAGAGAGAGAGAGAAAGAGAGAGAGAGGCAGGAAACTCAGACACCAAATTCATTGTTAAATATTAATGTTTTACACAAATGACAAGTACATGGATAAGACACTTGTGGCTTTTATCAGTCCATTATAGAGAGTGATGCTGGAGACGGTGGAAGTCGTGAAGTAGTGGAGGTGGTCAGTCCTCACACGGGAAGAAGGTGCACACTCCATTGGTTTTGATGAATCAGATTCATAAAAATTGAGGGGACTGATCGCCTCAGAGTACTACTTGATCACGTCTTCCACTGTCTCCAGTATTAGTTTCTGTATTGGACTGATAAAGCCACTAGTGGTCGAAACGTCTCCACAATAAAGGTATTCAAGTATTACACATGTGTTTGAGCTTGTCTGTCTTGTTCATATTCCCTATTTCTCTATTTCTCCTCTCTCCCTCTCCCTCTCCCTCCTCATACCTTAGCCTGCTTGTCCTTATCCCCTCTAGTCTTCTGAGATTGATTGTGTGTGTGTACTCACCTAGTTGTACTCGCCTAGTTCAGGTTGCAGGGGTCGAGTCCAAGCTCCTGGCCCCGCCTCTTCACTGGTTTCTACTAGGTCACTCTCCCTGAACCGTGAGCTTTATCATACTTCTGCTTAAAGCTATGTATGGATTCTTCCTCCACTACATCGCTTCCCAAACTGTTCCACTTCCTGACTACTCTGTGGCTGAAGAAATACTTCCTAACATCCCTGTGATTCATCTGTGTCTTCAACTTCCAACTGTGTCCCCTTGTTACTGTGTCCAATCTTTGGAACATCGTTTCTTTGTCCACCTTGTCAATTCCTCTCAGTATTTTGTATGTCGTTATCATGCCCCCCACCTATCTCTCCTGTCCTCCAGTGTCGTTAGGTTGATTTTCGCTTAACCTATCGTCGTAGGACATACCTCTTAGTTCTGGAACTAGTCTTGTTGCAAACCGTTGCACTTTCTCTAGTTTCTTTACGTGCTTGGCTAGGTGTGGGTTCCAAAC